>NC_052510.1:909730-1076518 GCF_014356525.2 Nilaparvata lugens
TGGTCTAACCGTTCACAATAAGTCATTTGAATAATTGGTTGGAATTAAGATGAGAGTGCACATGTTACCGAAAAACATTGAAAAACAATGAAAAAAACATTGAAAAAAATTGAAAAACAATGAAAAACATTGAAAAACATGAAAAAACATGAAAAACATTGAAAAAAATGAAAAACAATGAAAAAACATTGAAAAACAATGAAAAACATGAAAAACATCGAAAAACATTGAAAAAACATCGAAAAACATTGAAAAACATTGAAAAACAATGAAAAAAAACATGAAAAACATTGAAAAACAATGAAAAACAATGAAAAACACTGAAAAAACATCGAAAAACATTGAAAAACATCGAAAAACAATGAAAAACATTGAAAAACAATGAAAAAACATTGAAAAACAATGAAAAACATGAAAAACATGAAAAACAATGAAAAAACATTGAAAAACATGAAAAACAATGAAAAACATCGAAAAACATTGAAAAACAATGAAAAAACATTGAAAAAAACAATGAAAAACATGAAAAACATTGAAAAAACAATTGAAAAACAATGAAAAAACATTGAAAAACATGAAAAACATGAAAAACAATGAAAAACAATGAAAAACAATGAAAAACAATGAAAAACATGAAAAAACATTGAAAAACATTGAAAAACATCGAAAAACATTGAAAAACAATGAAAAACAATGCTGAAAAAACATCGAAAAACATTGAAAAACAATGGAAAACACTGAAAAAACATCGAAAAACATGAAAAACAATGAAAAACATTGAAAAAAATCGAAAAACATGAAAAAACATGAAAAACATTGAAAAACATTGAAAAACAATGAAAAAACATTGAAAAACATGAAAAACATTGAAAAACATTGAAAAACATGAAAAACATTGAAAAACAATGAAAAACATGAAAAACATTGAAAAACAATGAAAAACAATGAAAAAACATTGAAAAACAATGAAAAAAAACATGAAAAACATTGAAAAACAATGAAAAACAATGAAAATCAATGAAAAACACTGAAAAAACATCGAAAAACATTGAAAAACATTGAAAAACATTGAAAAACATCGAAAAACATGAAAAACATGAAAAACAATGAAAAAAATGAAAAAACATTGAAAAACATTGAAAAACAATGAAAAAAAAAAAAAAAAACATCGAAAAACATGAAAAACATCGAAAAACATTGAAAAACATTGAAAAACATGAAAAACATTGAAAAACAATGAAAAACATCGAAAAACATTGAAAAACAATGAAAAAACATCAAAAAACATTGAAAAACAATGAAAAAACATTGAAAAACATGAAAAACAATGAAAAACAATGAAAAACAATGAAAAACACTGAAAAAACATCGAAAAACATTGAAAAACATTGAAAAACATCGAAAAACATTGAAAAACAATGAAAAACATGAAAAACATTGAAAAACAATGAAAAAACATTGAAAAACATTGAAAAACATTGAAAAACATGAAAAACAATGAAAAACATGAAAAACATCGAAAAACATTGAAAAACAATGAAAAACATTGAAAAACATGAAAAACATTGAAAAACAATGAAAAAAACATTGAAAAATTTTTCAATGTTTTTTAATGTTTTTCAATGTTTTTTCATTGTTTTTCAATGTTTTTTTAATGTTTTTCGATGTTTTTTCATTGTTTTTTTATGTTTTCCTACAATCAAGTAGTATGCTGCTTTCTTCATTTAGCTGCAACTAATATGTACTGCATCTTTACATCAGTGCTACTTTACTGCATCTAATTTTGCTTCAACTCTGATGCCCCATTTTCTCAATTTTGGTGATGCAGAAAATTGTAGGTGTGAAGCTTCATGGTTTTTTCTTATGACTGATCCTTTAAAAACTTTACCACAAATAATGTACATATAGTAAGATCAAATTAAATAAAACAAGATGAATTGAATCTCTTCCATTAGATGAAGTGAGAAGGAGAGTTGAGAGAGTAGTGTACTTGATAAGAATGACTCGAGGTTTCCAAGCTTGGCTGTTTGCATAGAGTGGGATTTCAGAATCATTCATTTCTGTCAGTGTTACTTGTATTGTTTTGAGATTTCCACTTAGCATTGCTGCAATGACAAGTCCATAGAGAGGAAGAAGAATTCCGTTAAATCTGTCAGTTAGATACATGCCTCAGTTCTGTTATTTCCTTAAGAAAAACCTGACACTGGAAGTTTCATTTCTCCATACAAATGGTGTTGTGAGAAAGAAGTGAGAAATGTCTCGAGGCTTGCTGACTGAAATTTTAGAATCACTCTTCACTGTCAGTATTACTTGAGTTGTTTTTAGATTTCCACTTAGCATTGCTGTAATGACAAGTTCATAGAGAGGAATAACGATTCAGTTAAATCTGTCAGTTAGATACATGCCTCAGTTCTGTTATTTCCTTAAGAAAAAGCCTGTCACTGGAAGTTTCATTCCACCATGCAAATAGTGTGTGTGTGTGTGATCTAGAGAAGCAATTAGCATTGACAAGCTTGACTAGTGCGTAGCGGACTGCATTCATAAGTTCTTCTTCTTCTTCCTCTCATTCTTCTCTTTGGAAGCTATTGTACATGATGGAATGTGATTATCGTTTCACTTAAATCTGTCAGTTAGACACACTTCTCATTTCTACTTCTTCCTATTCTTCTCCATTCCTCTACTTCTCCCTCTTTTTGAGAGCAACTACTTCTTCCTCTTCTTCTCTGTTCTCATACTTCTTCCTCTCTTTGGATGCTTGTTATTATATCGTTTCACTTAAATCTGACAGTTAGACACACTTCTCCTTTCCTCTACTTCTTCCTCTTTTTGAAAGCGGCTACTTATTCTCTGATCTTATACTTCTCTATGATAGCATGATAAATTTTTTGAATGTGATTATTGTTTCACTTAAATCTCTGAGTTAGACAAAGATGAGTCGGTTAAATCTGAGAAACTCGATTCACTTTAATCTGTCAGCAGTAGAGTCATTGAATTTCTCATTTGCCATTCCTCTCCTTCTTCTACTTCCAAACTCGATTCACTTTGGTTGAAAATCACACAGTTAGAAGTAAGATGTTTCAGTTAAATCTGTCAGTAGGAGAGTCTTGGATTTCTCATTCTTCTTCTCCACAGTAAAAATCTCACAGTTGGAAGTAAGATGTTTCAGTTAAATCTGTCAGTAAGATGAGATTTTCGTTTCACTTGTTGATAGTAACCTTTCTATCCTTTTTCTCATTCTCCTTCCAAACTCGATTCACTTTAATCTGTCAGCAGGAGAGTCATTGGATTTTTCATTCTCCATTCTTCTACATCCAAAATAGATTCACTTTAATCTGTCAGCACTAGAGTCATTGAATTTCTCATTCTCCATCTTCTACTTCTTCTTCTACCTAGAGAGAGAGAGAGAGAGTGAGCATCATCGTTATCATCTTCTTCTTCCTCTTCTTCTTCTTCTTCTTCTTCCTCCTCTCCTTCTTCTTCTTCTTCTCTTCTTCTTCTTCTAGAGAGAGAGAGAGAGTGAGAGAGAGAGAGAGAGAGAGAGTGAGAGGTTCTTCTAAGGAGTGGGGAGGGGGCAGGAGAGGTGCGGCAGGAGCGGGGGAGGTGGGGGGTAGGTAGGATGGGTGCGGGGGAGGGGGGAGGGGGGGAAAAGTCATAAAAAAATCTCGCAGCATCCGTAAATAGAGACTACTGCCTACGTTCTTAGACCTCTCTCACAGGTTGTCATGACAAAGTTGATCATCAATTACAAAGGGTGATGCCCACATATTATGCTTTAAGCATGTGAGTTGGTAATGAGAGGGGTGATGATAGATGACGACTGGTTTTTTAAGACAGTCGGGTCCGGCAGCTTTACATCTCCTCCGAAAGACGTAGTGGCTGTATTTATGTGATTTTGCTGTGGTCAAAGAATCGTGCCCCGGCCAAGGATCGATCTCGGGACCTGCTGCTTATCAGACTGGCGCATTATCACTTACTTAAACTCGCCACCCAAACTTGCTCCAACTTCATCCACCAATTCGCATGAAATATGCAAAAAAGTGTTATGTTAAAAAATGTGGTTTGTTTTTTGTTGCAGATTGTCTCCAGAAAATTTTAAATAGATTGGAGACATTATGTGCAGTGCAAGAGCAGCACTCCATAGTGCTGCAAGAGCTGCTGATTAACTCAAGACTGACTTTGGATGTTGGCTGCACTGAGCGACCTGAAATGATGCCAGATCTCCCATTAGCTACATTAACTGATTTGGAATTGTGGGAGAATTTTATTACATCCAATAAAACCAACTACACTTATGCTGTAAGTGCAAAGGCCGGTATTACACGGTATTAGTTCTATGTCATATTATCAAATATATCTAATAATATAAGATTATACAGTGTAATAGGTATCTCTCTCTTCCTCTTTAGAAATATTTTCACACTTACAAATTCCGTATTAAGGCGTAGAAATTACAAATATTTACATCAAATATCTCATCAAATAAATAAGAAGTTTATCAGCCATTTGATATACAAAGATCTTTTATAGTTTCAGGTAGGCCTATAGATTTTATGCCTTCAACTTGATAGATTATCATCAGCCATCAATATAGAAAGCTCAATTATTCTATGTATAATAAGTAACCGGACTGACCTCAGGAAATTTTTTATGGGCAAAATATGTACAATTTTTCATTAGATATCAGTCCCTATTGGAGTCCATAACACGCTGATACCGGATTTTCAAATCCCTGAACGCTCCCTGAACTGGGAAATTGTACATATTTTGCCCATAAAAAATTTCCTGAGGTCAGTCCGGTTACTTATTATACAGACTATTTATGTCTGCTAGGGAATTGCATTGACTTATATCATTATATTGGTTGATTGATTGTATTGATGTAGCTGGTATAGTATGATTGAACAAAATATTCTGGCAATATTGGAAAATCAAACCAGCTTGGTCCATATTGGTTCAAAAATCATAATTTTTGTCTTAAATTATAGAGAGCATAATGTTTTCTACAATTTAAGACTAAATTCATAATTTTTGAACTAATATTGACCGAGCTAGAGTTATTTTCCCATCTTGTCAGAATGTATTTTGTGCTCGATCAGACTATATATTGATTTTTGTATTATTTGAGCAATAATTGATTTAGTAAATGTTTGGTCAACTAAATTTCAAACTTATATTTGTTACAGTGCAAGCTATTGTCGACAGTAGGTGGAGGTAATGCAGCCCAAACCACTCGACGAATGATGAAGAGGCTCATTACTTCAAAACTGGCCCAAACTGGGCAGGCAGAGCTCCGAAGAAGCCATTCAAAGAGCTTGCAACAAAATCTCTTATTTTTGATAAGTTATCATTCTATATTTTTACTCGTACTCGCGTGGGGTACTCCTGTACCCAGACGCTTTCTGTTCTGTGTACGTTTATTGTTGCCATCACTGCATTATTTTGAATTTCAAAGTACCTCATTTTCAACTATTTCTGAGTATGCTAACGTCGCGTCAACTTCCTGTCTCATGAGCCAGTTGAGTTATAGATACGTTTGAACGAACAGCTGCCGTGACTTTCTCGTCTGACTATTGTTTAGTAATGAACTATTTTTATCTAAAAAACAGTCATTACCTCGCCTTGTGATTCAAAATATCAATGTGTATAACAAAATATAGATGTGCACTTGAGAAAAATTTCTGTACTTGTTGTTAAAAGCAATCCCCTTTAACCATGCAACATCTGTATCAAAATTTGATAATAACCCCTATGTGGTGGCAAAATTTCATCTGCTTTCATATTTATCGAATTTCTCATTGAAATTTATATTACCTTATGTTTCAGATTCTATCAAAAAATCGTGTGGATCAACTGTGGGCATTGAGAATCAAATTGAAGATGCCATCAAGGATTGGCTAAAATATGCCACAATCAGAGTGTTTTCAGCGGACAAAAAAAAACAATCTAATTTTGTCTTTTGTCGGTAATTAAACAGTATTATGAAATGAAAGTGGAAAGTTATTTTGAAAGTTCCTTTCTATTGAGACACTGTAATAAAATATTTGTTTGTCTATTACATAAATCACAAACTATCATCATACCTGAAAACTAAAATATAGGCGGGTTTATACGATGCCAATTGGTAAGACAATAATATTGTCTTCTGAAATGTACAGCTGGTGTAAAGTATCAATTGAATCTTTTAATTCTAAAACCATCTATGGTTTTTAGGCATGGCTAAATAAAAGCTAATTGACAACATCAACTGACGGTTTAAGAAGACAATTTATTATTGTTTTGCCAATTGGCATAGTTTAAACCTGGCATAAATGTAAAGTAAAAATTTAGATGATTTATATTTTCTAGAAAGAATTGAGCTATTTGTGCTCACCACAGATGAAATTATCATACTAAAATTCAAGATTTTTAAACAACTACTGCTGAATTCTTGAAATAATAGTTTTAAGTTCTGTTTCTTACAGACATAAAATGTTTTTGAGCTTTTAGCTATACAATGGCAGAGTATATTAAATTACCATGGTAATTTGGATGTAACTATCTCAGTTTTTTAAACAAACTTTCATCATAATAATTTTTGTGGATCAAAATTGAAGTAATATGGAAATAGAAATAAAAATCTCTGTACCCTTTTTGAATCATTTAAATAATAATTAAAATAATGATTAATAATAGTGATTAAATGATTCAAAAAGGGTACTGAGATTTTTATTTCTATTCCTTTAAAAAGTAGCCCTATAGAGAAAAGAGATGAAGTAATATGGTTTTTATTGTGTGTTTTTGATGTCACCTTACCAATATACCGCATTGCACGGTAATATTTCTGTTACATTGAATCATATGTAAATAAATGGAAATATGATTTCGTATTTTAATCTCTTTCCAAATGATTTTAGAAATATTACCATGTAATTGATAAGGTAACGGTTCAAAAGTATGGCTAATTCAACGTCTATTTAGAGTTGAAAATAATGGTTGTCACGACGTGCTTTCAACGTCTATTTAGAGTTGAAAATAATGGTTGTCACGACGTGCTTTCAACGTCTATTTAGAGTTGAAAATAATGGTTGTCACGACGTGGTTTCAACGTCTATTTATAGTTGAAAATTATGGTTCTCACGACGTGCTTTCAACGTCTATTTATAGTTGAAAATAATGGTTGTTACGACGTTTTTTCAACTATTATTCAACGTTGAAAATAATGTGGAAACGGCGGACATTTTTTCGTGTTTTCAACGTTGAATTTAAACGTCTTTTCAACGTTAAGGTATTACGTGTTTCTAACGTTATTTCAACGTTTCTGTGCTACCTGGGATAGGTATGTTTTTTTCCCAGTACGGTAATGCGTTCACAATAGCTTGCTCAAAGTTGCAACCATATAGACAATATAGACCATATAGACACATTCCAGTCAATATAGACATGAAAAAGGGGGCCTGCTAGCAATTTATATTCTATTTATGATTTTTAATACCTATATTTTTTGATTCATCAATGAAATTTAAACTTGAACTTTCAGCAGTAAAAACTTAAAAACATTTTGGGACATTATCCATTACCTATCAATATTTGGCAATAAAATAGTTTTGGGCAAAGCCTGCTATTGTTTCCCAATTATATTTATATTATTTGAGATTGTATCCACAAATGGATAAATAAATTCAGAACCAACCAATATTTTCATGATATTTTTTTTCTTATAAATAAAAATATTAGAATATTATTTCTATATTATACTATTCCTATTTTTCTTGGATTTCTATTTTTATGTATTATTCAAGAGTAGTCTTGTGCTATAAAGATACAGAGTGGCCCAAAAACCTTGTATTTTTGATTATTTAGTTTTCAGCTATTTCCTAATTACCTAATCGGACAGAGAAATTTGTTCTCGCCTTTTTCAGATGATGACATTCTGAAAAAAAATGAGATCACTCGGAACTCTTTATCTTTAATAAGAGAACCGTACTGAGTTACAATTTTTCAAAAATGAGTACAATTTTAAGGAAAAAATCAACTTTGTTGAATTTTAGTTTTTGATTATCAATATCTTCCGATTGTTACCATTCAAATCTATATGAGATAGAGCACTCTACCTGATCTCAGATGGTGGAGCACAAAATCACGACCAGAGAGAATTCGAATTTCTCATTTAAATGGGAACAATTGGATGATATTGATGATCAAAAACTGAAATTCATCAACATTAATTTCTTCTCAAAATTTTACTCGTTCTTGAAAAATTCAACTCAGTACTCATTGAGAGTTGAGAATAATATCATTTATTCAGAATTTCATAATCTTAAAAAAAGGCTACAGCGAGTTCTTCTGTCCGATTACTGGATATGTTGGAAATAGCTGAGAACTGAACAAATAACTGAAAATACGAGTTTTTGGGCCACTCTGTATCTAGTAAAGGAAATTTTGCATGAAAAAATTGGTTCTGGATTTTTCTTCTGTATCCGCACAATATATTAAGAAATCAGAACTACAAATTAAATTGCAAGCACTATATATATAGTGACTGGACTATTCTGGTAATCACAACACTAAGATCAAAGGTGGCATTCTAGCCGCGGTTAACACTTCTGCCAGTTCACTCATTCGTCACACTTCTTGTAACATATCCAACATTGAAACTGTACCTTAGAACAAGAACCAATAATTCTAAAATTTGAAATTTTGAGACAAGAGCATTTAAAAAATTAAATCAAAATTATCTATAGCATTGAAATGCTATTTTTTGTCATAAAATTATCTATTAGGCTATAAAGTTCTACAATTAAGAGCATAACAATAATTCTTATGGTCTATTGTAAGGCTGAACCTATGCTGCTTCTTGCTCATTGATGCGGGGGATCAAGATTTTGCTAAAATATTTTCATTTTCATACCATATGAGAATGTTATTTTATTAGAATTTTTTGTGACAATTTTGCAGTATTTTTGCATCAATAGGATTCTGTGTTTCTCTTGAATAAATTCTGACTTATGATTATATTGGTTTGAAGTTTGAAAAAAACCCATTTGTTTACATTTTAAGAGAATTGAAGATGTTGGTAATCTCCAAGAGGTATATTTCATCATGAGTTCAATAATATTGATGCAATTTTTAATTTGCCACCTATTATGTAAGAAGGTGATCTAGTAGCCCATTGTTTGCTATACTATCACTATGACTGTATATATCAATGTATTGCTATATTATTTCTTATCCAATTTTGTTACAGTTGCTGTTCAAACGTTTTTTGGTGACATTGCAATTGAAGTGAAATATGGATCGTTGGCGTCGAAATGGCTTCAACAAGCCAGAACAAGGTTGTTGAGAAGGTGAGTGAACAATTTTTTATTGTTTGGAATTACAACGTAATTATTTAGGGGATCATCTCTAACCATGATTTTTTGTTATTGATGAAAAAGTATGGAATAATCATGAATTAGTGGTCCCAATACATCTGGAAAAATTCCAAATCAGTTACTTGAATCAAAGAAGAATCCATCATTTCGTCCACTTCACCGCTTGCTCCCAATACTCTTTTCCAATTTCTTCTACATGTTTGCTTTTTGCATCCAATATCTAATCACTGCTATCCAAAGACGGAACCTCCTTCAAACACAGTTTTTCAACAACCTTTGAAATTCAACGATACATATACACATATACAGAGTGAGTCATATGTATGGAAATCCTTCAATAATTTGGAGACTGTTGTAGATATAATACTGTAACTTCCAGGATAAGTTATTGATAGAATACTCTACCTTTTAATGTACAACTGAGTTCCAACCCCTCATAAGGGGTTTACTTGGGGGTTGTAACTGGAATATTTAAAATGTAAACACCCATTGTGTGGTTAATCATTGTAAAGGTATTTTTAAAACAAGAAGGGTGGCATCAATAAGAATGTTCTATGATACTTGTATCCACAATGGCGGCTGATTGGAGTTTTAGTTTTTAAAGAGATGAGGGGTTGTAACTCAAATATTTAAAATGTAAACACCCTGAAATAAGTAAACTCTTCATTTGTAGAGCTTTAATCAAATAAAATTGAACATGACTTTCTACTAGTAACGGATCAACAACATTTGATATTTATGAATGAATCAATGACAACGAAAACATATGGTTTATCATATTATTCTACCCGGCTAGATTTTCGTGTTATCTTAGGCTAGTTACATACACATCGATTTTTGGTCGTACGATATTTTACCGTCCTTATAAATTCTATTAGATTGAACAGATGATTTCAAACATTTGATGTTTGCCAAGTTCCGTTTAATCTGATAGAATTCATAGTGACAGCAAAATATCGTACGACCAAAAATCGATGTGTGTGTAACTAGCCTTAGGGGCAAGATGACGGAGCGACACAGTGGACTCTTGTCCATCAGGGCGACGAATGTGAGCATACTCTGGGTTTGCCTCAATCAATTCAACTTCTTCTACTGATGAATCTTGCTTTGAATTTCGTTTCATTTTCTTCAGCCAAACTGGTCCTGGGCTCATTAGCCAAGATGGTAGTGACTGTCCATTTGTTGAGGATCTCATGTGTAGGAACATTCGTTCATGAGGGGTGCAATTTGTTGTAGTACGCAAAAGAGATCGAATAGAGTGAAGTGCATCAGGCAACACTTCCTCCCATCGATTTGAATCAAGTCCTCGTGATCTTAGAGCTAGTGTTATTGCTTTCCATATAATTCCATTATATCGCTCTACTTGACCATTCCCTCTCGGATTGTAAGGCGTTGATCTACTAGTTGCTATCCCTTTTGAGCCAAGAAAGCTCTTCAACTCAGTTGACATGAAGGATGTTCCTCTGTCTGTGTGAATATAGCTTGGAAGGCCAAACATTGATATTAATGAGACCAGGCAATTTATGACTGTTCTCGCAGTCATGTCTGGACAAGGAAATACAAAAGGGAATCTTGAGTACTCATCAACCATCACCAGTAGGTATTTATTTCTTGTTTTTGATTGTACGGGTCCTTTGAAGTCCATATTAATTCGTTCAAAAGGTTTTGTTGCCTTTATGAGATTTCCTTTTGTCTTCATATACTGTGGTTTTATTTCAGAGCAAATTGCACAATTGGAGCAAATTTTCCTTACATCATCTACAGTATAGGGGAGATTTTTCATTCTGAGCCAGTGGTAGAAACGAGTTACACCAGGGTGACAAAGTTCATCATGGTATTTTGCCAAAGCTGAGTTCAATGTTGAACAACCAGCTGTAATACATATACGAGAGAGTGCATCAGCTGGTGCATTTTCTTTTCCAGGTCTGTAGACTATGTTGAATTTGTATTCAGATAATTCTAGGCGCCACCTTTGTATCTTTTCATTTTTTATTTTTCTATTGTGTTGAGTGCCAAACATGAATGTGACTGATTTTTGGTCAGTGATCAAAGTGAATTGTTTTCGTAGTAAATAGTGTCTCCATTTTCTTATAGACTCCACAATGGCATAGGCTTCTTTCTCAACAGCTGAATGCCTGGTTTCACTTTGGGACAAAGTTCGTGAGAAAAAGGCTACTGGTCGAGAATTTTGTGTTAATGTTGCACCAATTGCAAAATCTGATGCATCTGTCTCAATTATGAATGGTACATTTTCATCAACAAAGAGCAGTACCGCGGAAGCAATTTCATTTTTCAACAATTCCAAAGTTTCCATCTGATCTTGAGATAGAGGGAATTTCTGTATGTGGACAAGGGGGTGAATCTTTTGAGAAAAGTTTTTAATCCATCGGGAGTAATGAGCCAGTAATCCCATGAGTCATTTCTTTAGCATTTCTTGGGGGTGGAAAGTTCATGAGTGGTGCAAGGCATTCTGGGTCAGGTTTAATTTCTCCATGTTTTATCTCATACCCAAGGAACTTCAATGATTTTTTTGAAAATTTACATTTTTCTTCATTTATAGTCAAGCCATACAATTCAATTACTTGTTGAAATTTCTTAAGATTTCTGTCATGTTCTTCTTGATCTGAACCGCAAATGACAACATCATCCAAATAGGCAAAGCAGTCGTTCAAATTCTCTCTTTCTATAAGTCCGTTTATTGTACGTTGGAAGGCAGCTACTCCATTGGTTACTCCGAATGGTATTCGTTTGAACTGATAAAGTTTTCGGCCTACTTCAAAGGCAGTGTAGTGTCGTTCATTCTCAAGAATCGGTATTTGATGGTAAGCTGATTTGAAATCTACAGTACTAAAAAAGTTGTGCTTGGCAATTGTGTTTACAAGATCTTCGATCAATGGGAGAGGGTATGCGTCTAAATTTGTGAATTTATTAATAGTCTGTGAATAGTCTATGACCATTCGTTTCTTCTGTCCATTGGTTACAATGAAAGGCTGGGCACGCCAACTGGACTGGCTTTCCTCAATTATTCCTTCTGTAAGGAGGCGATTGACCTCATTCTTCATGAATTCATAGTCATCTTGTGGGTGTCTTCTGGATCGGGTAGTTATTGGGTGGCAATCGGGAGTCAAGTCATTGAAAAGGGAACATGGTTTTATCATGGCCTCTACCAAGAGGCAATCTTTCAAGGGTGGTGTGGTTGTAGAATTATTATCTATTACAAGAGGCTGTTTATTACCATTGAATGCTAAACTTATTGTAGAGTGATTCATCAAAAAATCGTGACCAAGTATCACATTGCAACAGCATTCTTTTAATACCAAGAGTTTAATATTGTTGTATTCATTTCCTTTGTACACAATATTGCTATAAACACATGCTTTTGTAGCGGTGTTATGTTGAACAGATGCAAATCTTATAAAACAAGAATCTGATGCAGTTTTAAATTTATTTGTTTTTGCAAATTTTTCATCAATAAAACTGGCAACACTTCCGGTATCAATAAGAGCTGGTGTATTTATTCCATTCACCGAAACAATAATTGTAGCTTTAGAAAGATTACTGGCTATACCAGCTGCAGTAATAGTTGACGTAGTTAGTTTTTCTTTGAGCGTTTTACTTTTACACACATGGGAAAAGTGTCCAATTCGGGAACATTTATGACAAGTCTTTCCTATTGCAGGACATTCTTGAGAATTTGAGTGTTTTTTATATCCGCAACGTTGGCATTGAACGGATTTCTCTACAATTGCCTGTCGATTTTGGGTTACAGCATTAACATCTGAGAAAGATTCACTCAAGCTTATGTTTTTATTTTCTTCAACAGAGTTTGTATAACAAGTACTTTTAAAGGAGTCGGCATATGTTTTTGCGGATTCAAGAACACGTGCTTGGGAAACGGTTTCTTGTAGACTCAAATCTCCTTGTTGAAAAAGTTTCTCTTTAATTTCAATAGAACATAACCCTGAAACAAGAGCATCTCTAATATGCTCGTTTTTGTTTTCTTCGGCTGACACTCTAGTGAAGTTACATGATAAGCTTAATCTTTTTAGTTCAGAATAGTAGTGATCAATGGACTCACCTATTTGTTGTTTTGCATTAGCAAGGCAGTATCGTGCATAAATTTCGTTCTTCGGTTTAATGAACATATCTTCCAACATGGATATAGTTTCTTCATATGAAGTATAGCTTTCCACAATTTCGTATAAAGCAGGTGATAAGAAGTTTACCAATATTTTCATTTTGTCTTTGGTTGTCGTTCCTTCTAAGAAATTTTCGAACGTCTTTTTCCAATGTTTCCACTCTCTCTCTGCCGTAGGCGAATCTGGGTCGATAGATAATTCCTTTGGCTTGAGAAACTTGTCAATATGTGATTCCATCTTATCTTCTTCGTAGTTACGGTTTTCAATCGTTTTTGTCTTTTTCTTTGTCGGCATTTTATTTGATTAAATTGAAATAAGTAAACTCTTCATTTGTAGAGCTTTAATCAAATAAAATTGAACATGACTTTCTACTAGTAACGGATCAACAACATTTGATATTTATGAATGAATCAATGACAACGAAAACATATGGTTTATCATATCACACCCATTGTGTGGTACATAATTTTAAAGGCCTTTTTAAAACAAGAATGATGACATCAATGAAAATGTTCTATGATACTTTTATCAAAAATGGGGACTGATTTAGTTCTAGTTTCTATAGAAATGATTGATAAAAGTAATAAAACTTAAAACAACACTTTTTCAATGAATAACGGAACACATTGAAAAACTGATTATTTATCTGAGAATTGATTACCGAGAAATTTCATATTTTACTCATAATAACCTATTAAGTTATCCCACTAAACTGTACATTTCATATTTTACAGGACCAAGAGCAGAGACTATGCCTCATGGAGCTCAAATCGAGGACGATATCGGTTCAAAGTAAAAATATATAATAATTAGTTATAGATTAAAAGTTCAATTTTTGTAATATTTATAAAAATCAATGCATTTTATTGAAAATAATGTTTTATTATTTACATTTTTTGCTCATAATGATATACTCTGGAATTAATCTTTGAAGAAAATAAACTAATATAGATTAATATATAATATATAATATTTTAATAGATATTCAAAGTTATGATATCGATGTGTTACTCAGATGTATATGAACTGTATTCCATTTGAGGTGTTGCAAGCATAAAGGGCTGTTTGAACTAGAGCAGATTTGATTTAATTAATTCATCGAATGGCGAGTGACTCATGCACTGCTCCCTCTCAGGACAGTCTGCAAGCTGTTATTGGTTAGCAGAGGTCGATCTCGACTCAATTAATACAGCTACAGAGACAGTTTATAGACTGCCCTGACAGGAGAGAATGAATAAGTAATTTGCCATTCACAGGAGAATTTTGAGGAATATTTCAATTTGAATAATATTAAGAATATAAAGTATATATTAATAATCTGATTCAAGGCCAGTGCAATCCAATATCAATGCTTAATCATAATTAAAATTTGATCCAGAATTTGAAATAAATCTGTAATTCTTATTATTCATGATTCAATTATTCTTCCAAACTAATGCTCCAATCTTACTATTGCCTTAATACTCTATTTCTATACTCAGTGGACATCCATACATTCTATATATATATATATATATATATATATATATATATATATATATATATATAGATATATATATATATAGATATATATATATATATATTATATAATCTACATCCATACATTCTATATATAGATGAAATCTATACAATATATATATATATATATATATATATATTATATATATATATATATATATATATTATATAGTCTATATATATTATATATATATATATTATATAGATTTCATCTATATATAGAATGTATGGATGTCCACTGAGTATAGAAATAGAGTATTAAGGCAATAGTAAGATTGGAGCATTAGTTTGGAAGAATAATTGAATCAAGAATAATAAGAATTACAGATTTATTACAAATTCTGGATGAAATTTGAATTATGATTAAGCATTGATATTGGATTGCACTGGCCTTGAATCAGATTCATGATTCGAAGCTGAAACAAGCTCACTTCAAGAAGGCAGTATGCCTTGAATCAGGATTGATTCACTCTAAACATCCAGCTTGAATCAGACTCTGATTTATCTAGAATCACAATAGAATCGAGCTTGCATTTCGTGAAAGGTGTGCCAGGTGGCCTTGAATGGGGGGATTGCATCCAGCATGCATTTCAAGCCTGAGTCAAGACTGCATCTCAATCCTGATTCGACCGTGCATCTCGGGCCTGAATCGAGCTCGCAACGCGACCTTGATTTTAGCTCGCAGCACCAGCCTGATTAGAGCCTGCATTTCGAGCTCGAAACTGGCTTGAACGATGTATGAACGGACTCTTGAATTTAACTCATTTTGAGCAAAACGCATGCGAATGAAATCTTGAATCAAGCCCTCACGTTTGACAAAAAGAGCTTATTTTGATTTCGATTCAAGTTGATTTTGCTGATTGGGTTGGGCCCAACTTTGTTCATTATATATGTGAATGACATGCCTAGTGTAATTGGACCCTCAGCCAAAGGATATTTGTTTGCTGATGACCTGGCAGTTGTGTAAGTACAAAATCTACCTTGGCAATCAATAGAATCAGGTCCATAGAGAATATTACACTGATGATTGAGGATTGGTGTAACGCAAATTTACTGTTTTTAAACTTAGATAAAATCAAGAGTCTTAATGTGTCTTATGGCAACAATGATGATTTGAATGGTCTGAGAATGGTTAATTGTCTTGGTTTTAATGTTGACTCTAGGCTGAATTGGAAAGATCATATTGATAAAGTGGCGGGTAAGCTGTGTAAGGGTTTGTTTATGTTAAGAAAATTGAGAACAGGAGTAAGTCTATCAGTGTTGCGAATAGTATATTTTTCTCATATACACAGTTATTTATCTTATGGAACAATATTGTGGGCTTCCCAAAAATATAGTATTAGATTATTTAGCCTGCAGAAAAAAGCTGTGAGAATAATATGCGGTCTTCCTTCAAGAGGACACTGTAGGGATAGCTTCAAATTGATTGAAATTATGACACTTCCTGCTGTGTTTGTATATCAATGTCTCAATCATGTTAAGGTAAATTATAACTCCTATGTTCAGCAGGGTATGTGTCACAACTATAATACTAGAGGTAGGAATAAACTAGTCTTGAGGTTTTGCCACTATGCAAATACTCAGAAAACTTTCTATTACGTTTCTCTGAAACTTTTTAATGCATTGCCTGAGAATATAAAAAAATTACCATCAAAAATGTTCACGAATAGAGTTAAACGATTTCTATTGACCAATCCAATTTATGAAATAGAAGAGTTCTATGACGTAGTTGACAATATGCTTGATTAGCAACTAGGTACTCTCATGGGTGAACTAGTCATATGATTGTGTCTTATGAGTGTGTTTTACTTATATTGTTATGAAAATAAGTATATTTTTATGTTTATAATTAATTGTAATGACTTCCTGCTTGTAATAATTATGATTCAATCTATCATTGACATTTGTAATGCAATTGATGTTCTCAATTAGCTGCTGCAATAAAGTATTTTGACTTTTGACTTTTGTTTACTTCTCGCTTATTAATGCTCATCTGGTGTATTGTGTTGAGCTTTGGGGTGCAACAAGTATAGAAAACATTCAGAGATTATTTGTTCTGCAAAAGCATGCAGTAAGATTTTTAGCAAATTTAGAAAATAATCATCCATGCAGAAGCACTTTTAGAGATCTTAGGCTGTTCACTTTACCATCTATATAATTATATATATATATATATATATATATATATATATATATATATATATAATATATATATATATATATCGCGTCCCACTTTTCACTGCAGATAGAATATTGGTACCCTTGAAAAATAATTCAGCGAAGTTCATACTATTTTACACGTGGTAGTAGAAATCCATTCATTGAACATCATAGGTTAAAATATTCAGATAAGAGTCTGATTGTTTATGACTTGCAAATTCACAGCAAGCTGCCTAAAAATTTGTCAAAGTCAAGTAGGCCTAATTTTAAGAGAGATTTGTATGCATTTCTGTTTGACAAGGTGATGAAGAGTTTTTAAATGATAATGTGTTATAATTTGTTCAATTTTAAAATTACAGTTATTTGTATGTAAAGTGTAGAAGAATGTTATAATTTATGTGACGTGCTATATTTTTGTAAGCAGCTTCTGTTATTCTATTTATTTTATGTATTTTTCAATACCTGTTGACATGGCCAGTAGTTGTTAAGTGGTTTGGCTCAATAAAATTGAATTTGAATTTAAGGTAAGAGAAAAAGGTAAAGCTTATTCATATGAAAACGAGCAAATGCTTAATATGCTTCTACATCCTACCTTAATGTTCATGAGCAAAACCTTATCTCTCTAACGAGACAAATTGCGCTCTACTACGACATCAGCTGACTGAATGTGGTTCACTTTAAAAATGTAAGTTTTGATGCCGCACCCGGAATTATGTAATACAAGTTGTGGAACTTGTCCATATTCTAAGGTTTATTTCCTGTTTCGGGAAACACCTGCCGGGATTTCACCTGCCTGATGTCAAGTCCCTATTTCAGAAAATACCCCTGTCTGATGACTAAGTATGTAAAAATTACTATAGTATGCTCCTCGTTATAACGACAGTGTTTGATTAGCAATGGTATTGCTATCCTCCTCTAACATTCAACAAAGCAGATAGCGCTATCTCTTTCTCGCTTTGCTATGTTGCCAAATCGTCTTTTAACAATGTAGAATTAATAATGAATTAACAAAATATTCCATCTTAACTTTGCCAGCCATGTACTTTCTGGAAATCATCACGTACGTTAGTAAAAATTGGAGGGCATTCTCATCAGTTGTACTTGATCATTCCTACAATACGAGGAGTGATGGCTCAATCCTCGGTTACCTGGCACAAAGACTAACCCTTCTGGAGAAAGGCCCACACTATTGCGCAATAAAAATTATAAATAGACACCCCCATAATTTTAAATATTTTTCCAACTTTTCAAAGATGACCGGAGGGATAAGGGAAGTTCTGTTAAAAAGAGCGCCATACACAGTAGATGAATGTGTGGATGTCTTTTGGGAAGAAAATTACATATCATAGAATTATTACAAAATAAAAATTTCCTTTAAATCAACTGAAATTGATCGATTTCTTCCAGGGGGTGCTCCTAGAGGCAGTGTTTTTTCTTTGACTCCTCATTGCACTATTGTATTTTCTGTGTTTATTATTGATTGTGACGATTCAATGTTGTGAAGCTTGTCTTTTATATGCAACTCCTTAAATAAATGAAATTTGATTGATTGATTTGATTGATATGTAGTTTCTCTGCCCAAATGTAGTGTTCATCCTTGGTACTATTAAATTCGTGTTTCTCGGCCTTGTTTGATGGTTATGATCTGCCAGTCTTATGTGTTCGTTGTTTATACTCATTTGCGTGATGATAGCCTGGATGTAGAGTTGTCTTACACTCAGTACTTTACTGTCTTTGGAAAGAATGTTCGTGAGGAATCGATTCTCCTTAAAACCTTCTATTTTTAGTATTAGTATTATAAATAAATAAATTAGTTTTTGAAGTTTATAGAGAGGTTCAACATGTATAAAATTCGTAGCTCCCCAGATAATCATGACATATCTTAAAATTGATTGCACTGGAGAAAAATGAACAGTTTTTAATGCCTCATAGTTGAGGTTTTTACGGAATTGATAGAATTTGTAGAGAAGTTTCCTGATCTGGGTAATTGATAGATTAATGTGCTTGTCCCATTTAAATTTGTTGTCCACTAATGTTCCTAAATATTTTATTTCATTGACTTGTTGAATTGAAGGGCAATCACACGGGTTGTTGGTGCTTTCATAGTAATGCAGAATTATTGAAGAATCCGGTGGTGTCGTCCGTTCTGTCAGAGAAAAAGCTAAAAATTTATTATTTTGATAATGTACTTATTATTTAAATGAATAGCCCTACAAGAACATACGTATGTATGTAAGGGTGAAATCACACTAAGGGTATTCACAGACTGAATAGGAAGGCAACTGACTAGACTAAACGTCGAATAGCTCAGAACCGAAAAAGACTCAATTGCAGCCCCTAATTCATGCAAGCAATCATTTTTCGAAAAACATCCCCCAAAACAGAATAAACAGTGTAGAGAGGGTAACAAGCTCTAACATTTAAAGAGTCGATGACAAAAATGGGAAGAAGAAGATTGGAGCAATCAGTGATTGAAAAAGAAACAAAATATGGAGAAAAATACTGAGACACGTTGAACCCATAATTAGGGATCTACAACGATTGTTGAAAATAAATCAAGGTGACAATATTGCACTGACTGGAGCTGCAATTACCGGTGCGATAATTATTACAATCACAGAAACTGAGTAGAGGGTAACCGCCGATTTTCACATCAATAACGAGGGCAGTAATTATAGGTTAGATGCGAAAATCTCTGTTTCTGCTTTATTTTGCAGTGATTTTGCTATGAGAGGAAAGTTATAAGCAACCATTGTTGATGAAAGTGTTAGTTGAGCAGTAGCCTATTCATTGTTACTCGCAGTAGAACTAGGACTTGTGCTGGAGACTAATCCTTGTTTGAGAAAACAAACAGTTGACACTTAGGCCTAGTATTGAGTAGTAGACAGGTCTAAAAAGTCCTAACTTCGCTTGATAAACAATATATTTTCATTTCATTACATCTGTTTGAAATATTCCCAATCGCTAATAAGACTGGCCAGAAAATGGTTTCACATGACAAGCATAATGTGAGTTGGATATTTTATTTATTTATTTATTCATTCACATTGAATACATGATTAGAAAAGGACCAACAGGTCTAGCCCAAAACTGTTCCCTTTCCGAATTTTGATAGTAGTAGCCAATGTCTAAAAGGTAGGTTATGTTCTTTATCTTCTTTCTTAATTTACAATATTATAATTTTCAAAACAATTATTAGTAGTGAGGCTCACGTTTTAATGACAGTATCCGATTAACACTCGTGTTGCTATCCTTCGTCAATGATATAATAATTTGATTATAAATTCATATAGAATTCTATAGTACCCTTTTTTGATAAAATAAAATAATAGATAAAGAATATAAATTATAACTTATAATAATAATAATAATTTTTATTATTTTGGAGATGGTGTGAACACTGAAACTAGCTGTTATAATTTGTGCCAGTGGTTAAATTTTAACTGTGATTAATTCCACGAGAACCAATCAGAGAAGGCTTTATTGAAAAGACTTTCAAAAAGACTATTGCAGGGTCAAAAGCCTCACCTCTCCCAAGAAGTTTTGTCTGAATAGCCGCCCTTCTTTGAGCAGTGGCCTCTCCACCCACAAACTCGTGATCCACGTAAACTGCCCAAATTGAACATTCAAATTGAATTGAAAAAAAATGAAAATAACTCCACTCCTAGCCTTTTTGTAGGTCCTTCCGCTGAGAGAGGGGACGCAAAACTGCCTTTAGGGCGCCCGGCGCCCGTCCACCCTCGACTCAACCTCTTGACCCACATATTTTGTGCCTGGAGTTTCACCCATCTCTGGTATTTTGGGTTTTTCTTTTCGCCCCTCCGAAACTCTGAAGGGTCAAAAGCATCACCTCTCCCAAGAAGTTTTGCCTGAATAGCCGCCCTTCTTTGAGCAGTGGTGAGTTTTGGTCTCTCCACCCACAAACTCGTGACCTATGTGAGTTCCACTCCTGGCTTTTTTGTAGGTCCTTCCGCTGAAGGAGAGGTCGCCAAATTACCTCTAGGCCACCTGGTCACCCTCGACTCAGCCTCTTGACCCGCATTTGTGCCTAGAGTTTCACCCATCTCTGGTCTCTTGGGTTTTTCTTTTTGCCCCTCCAAAACTGCCCTGATGGGGCAGATCCCGTGGGTTTGAAGGCAAGGCAACTTCTGGAGTTGCCTTATTTTTAAGGGTACTATATTTCTATTTTATAAAAAAGAACACAATTTCTGTTAATATAATCCCTATATTTCTATAAACTGGTTGTATTATTAGAAGGTGGTATCTTCTTTATTGCTTTGTGTTCCATGTGAAATGTATAATAAATTTGTATATATTTTTTGAATTGTTGTAATTAAAAAATATTGTACATTTTTATAATTCCATAATTTAATTTTTCTCTAATTTTTTATTGATAATTGTATTATGTTGAAATTATTGTATCGTGTGAAGGAGGCAAAATGGGGGTTTGACCTGTTATCTCCATGAATAAATAAATGAATAAATATATATTTAATAGAGAGCTGAGTGACTGCACCCTTATTCCACTCTCTAGGAAAAATGAAGACAGTCATTCTGTTCTATAGTGAGGTCCACGTTATAATGGCAGTGGAGAAAGAAACAACGTTGCCAATCCTCACTGTTTTGTCAATGCCTTCTTGACGGTAGCTGATACAGGTTTATTAATGTAATATTAATTGTTCATTCTTGTTTAAAATAATCAATTATTAAATTTTTCAATAATTTCTTATTGAGTTTCCATAATTAAGATTAAATATTTTGTTAATTAATTATACATTGTTAAAAGCCAATTTGGCAACATAGCAAATCGAGAGAGAGAGATAGCGCTATCCGCTTTGTTGAATGATAGACAAGGATAGCAATACCATTGCTAATCAAACTCTGCCATTGTGGACCTCACTCAGTATGTTCATATTTTTCTGGTAATAGAGTATTTATTTTCACAATTTTCAGTTGCCAGTTGAATTTGAAACAATAGACCAGTTTCGAGAGGTTGGCCGTATGTTCGGCTACATAGAACCAACGTCGAGGGAAAAGTTGGCCAGGAAATGCGGTGGAAACTGGTTGAAAAGTGTGATTTTCGTGCTACTGGTGGTGGGCTGTATCGTGAACGTGAGCATGGGCTTGCTGTACAACTGGTCGCATCTCGAGATACGAATTCTGCGTCTGCGAGATTTGCAGCACTTCTTCACGCTGCTGTTTTTCCATGCGATCGCCTCGTCGATTAGCAGCCATTGCGACCTGATGCAAGCGCATTTCTCTAGACAACACGAAATTGGCGAGTTGGCCAAGCTAAACCGGTAAACAAATTCAAATTGCTTATTAATAAATTGCTAAGACAAACCAATTTCACAATTTAAAAGAATTCATAGATTGTGATGTTAATATTGTTACCTGATTGTGTAACAATCGTAACAATATTAATTACTAGCCGTCAGGCTCACTTCGCTCGCCATATCCGTCTAGCCAGGGGGCTCCGCCCCCTGGACCGTCGACTGGATCGTCCAAGAATGAGATCAGCAGGCTTGCTTCGCTCGCCTGCATTTTTCATTTGAGCGTTTTTATCATATGTTAGGACAAACCAGTCGGGGGTCCAGACTAAACATTTGGCTAAACGGGTATGGCGGGCGAAGCGAGCCTGACAGCTAGAAATATAATATTCCCAGGATTGAAGTAGCAGTGCCCAATCAATTTTTCCGCGATAAATGCATTTGAATCTTCAACTTGGTGCCAACCTAACAAAGCCAACTCAACTTAATGCCAACCTGACAAAATTATTAATTTAGTTGCCAGTTAACAACTGTTTCGAAGAGGTACTCTATCTAGATTATAGTTCTATAGTAACATATAATATGGAAATTTCAATTATAATTAAGAGATTGGGAGAAGAAGAATATACATGCTAAAAGACGAACTTTAAACCCTTAAAAACAACCCTTAGAGTTAAAATATTGCCAAAAGATTTCTTAGTGCGCCTCTAAAGGGCCAACTGAACATACCTACCAAATTTGAACGTTTTTGGTCCGGTAGATTTTTAGTTATGCGAGTGAGTGAGTGAGTGAGTGAGTGAGTCAGTCAGTCAGTGAGTGAGTGCCATTTCGCTTTTATATATATAGATATAGATATGAATCGCTGAATCCTGAATCGCTGCTATATCTAATGTAGAAGGCGGTGGTAACAGGGAATCGGCAACACTACTGTAGTCCTATCATTTCCACTGGCTTTGTAACGTGAAGAATCTCACTAAATACGGTAGCTGTCCTCCCTGTTATCAATATTTCAATTCAATTCAATAAATTTATTTATTATTTGTCACAGGCTAAAAAACAGTAAGCATTGACAATAGTCATGTAAATTAAAAACATAAAAATTATAACATTCATAATTTTAGAACTACTTAGGATGAACTGAAGTAGTTTTTCATGGTAGTGAAATGAAAATTAATGGTTAGTCTCTGAGACTAGTTTTAATGACAAGCAATCAACATAAAAAAATATTACAAATTTAAACATGTTAAATTCTTAAAATAGTTGGAATTAATTGCTTTTATTAATTAACAAGATTTTTTTATTATTTACAGTTGCAGAATAAGTCTTTATGATAGTTGATAGCACATTAATTTCCATTAATAAGCATTGTTGATTTATCAAAATATTATATTATTTGAAGTGCCGATAGAAATATAACCTGTTTATGAATAAATGTTAATCAAAACTTGGGAATAGTAATTAAGGGCTAAGTATTTTTTATTTCCAATTAGCGGGTAACCCGTGCTCTGCAAGGGTCTAATCAAAAACTTGAGAAACTGAGAACTTGAAGAATTTAAAATAGGCCTATAACCATCCTTGGTAAATTAAGAATCTATATGTAAAATTTTAAGTCAATCAGTCCAGTAGTTGAGACGTGATGATGCGTTATTCGTAAATTTTCTATCCCGTACGTGTATGAGCTAATTCATTCCTTAATAATTATAGATATAATTCTATGATGATCTGTGTGTGCCATTGACTAATAAATGAATATATGGTAATTATTATATAACGTAGCACTATTAAACTACTGTACTTTCTGAAGAATTTATTTATCTACAGTTGTGTTTTATGTGATGTTGTGTACTTTCCATAATGAAAACACAAATTGAAATTGTCAACCGCACTTCTATTTACTAGTAGTTCTGTGAACAGTAGACCTCACGCAGTATTCTCATCCACAAGTACCTGATTGAAACTATAGACCTTATGGAAATACAGCAATAGACTGGCTCCTCTACACATCTGTGTAATCACTTGTCAGCTGATTTTATTATGAATAATACTATAGTATACTTTTACTCTAATATTAATGTATGAAGGAGGCTCCTTTTTCATTTCATATTATCTTTGAAATGCAAAATTTCCAAAAACCTTGTATATACGTCGACGCGCAATTAAAAATGGAACATAGCCTACCTGTCAAATTTCATGAAAATCTATAACCGCGTTTCGCCGTAAATGCGCAACATATAAACATTCAAACATTTAAGCATTAAGAGAAATGCCAAACCGTCGACTTGAATCTTAGACCTCACTTCGCTCGGTCAATAATGAAACAAACTCAAATAAATGAATATTCATTTGAATGTGATTGCAGCAAATTCAGCTTGGAGCACAGAATGGATCTGAAGAAGTATGTTCGCTACGCTGGTGCTATCCTGCTGATTCGAAACACGGCCACCTCGTATCTTCCCATGGCCTACTCTGTCTTCCTTGTACTCAGGACAGTTGTCTTCTCTCACTCTCCCACTCAACACCTGCCCGTCATCACCTACTTCCATTATCCGAAAGGTAAATAAATAAAATTCAACACATTTATCATACAAGGTAAACACATACATTTGTATAAGGTTGAAACTAGTATAGTGAGATCCACGTTATAATGGCATTTGATTAACATTGGTGCTGCGACGGTACCCTTATTTATCATTCGACAAAGCAGATAATGATATCCTTTTTTAGCTTTGCAACGTTGCCAGGTCGTTTTTGTGACAATGTAGAAATATAATTCATTAAATTTATTAAAATTTCTTATTCAATCATTGAAAACTATATTGACAAGATGAACGTCTTATTCTTTCAATTCAAAATAAATACTTGATCCGTTTTGAACTTTTTTCGACGACACTACAGTCTAATTTTTGTATATTAGTTATTAAAAACTAGTACTCACATGTGGAGCGCTTTTGAATTTTTTAAATCCATTTTCAACACTGTTTATTTGTCCATTTTCAGTTGTGAAAATGGATTTAAAAAATCCGAAGGCGCTCCACATGTGAGTACTAGTTTTTAATAACTAATTGTTATCCTTGGCTGTGGGGACCATGCATATTGGCCGGAAGCTAGTAGCGGGAAAGCGATGGGTCGTCTCGTTTCTAGCGGGAGGAGCGCCTGTGGGAAGGCGAGTCCTGGTGTGATGGGTGGTGATGCGGCGGGGTTGTAGGTAGGGTTGCCACCCGTACTATATTATAAAGTATTGTACTTTATTTGGAGGTCTTGCACTTTATACTTTGTAAGCAAGATAAAGTACGCAAAAATACTTTATTTTGCTCAACAAAGTACTATATAATAAAGTAAGTGGAAATCAAAACATTTTATAGTGTGGTCCACGTTATAATGACAGTATTTGATTAACTTTGGTGTTGCTACCCTCGTCTATCATTCGACAAAGCAGGTAGTAGTACTATCCTTTTCTAGCTCCACAACGATGCCAATTATATTTTTGACTATGTAGATATATAATTAATTGAGGCAGAGAATAGGCAACGTTATTCTTCTATCTTTATCCACTGTCATTATAACGTGGACCTCACTATAGATTAGTAGATTGGCGGAGACTGTCAGATTTAAACTAAATATTGGCTACATTTTTTCAGTGCATGTGATGCTGATGAGTTCAAGAATTTGTATCAAGTGGTTTCATATTTACTCTCTATCCCTGCCACTTCAGCATTTGTAGAATGGGTTTTTTCTGTGATGAATAATAAGTGAAGAGATGAGAGGAGCAGAGCATCTTTGAATCTCATAAGAAATAATGAACTAATGATTTACTTATTTCAATTTGAATGTTGATTGCAAAGATGCTTTGCAACTCTTCACCAGTAGCAACTATTTATTGATGATGACCAAAAGCAATAATAAATATATTGTCAAGAATAACTAATTGATTTTTTATTAAATTTAAAATTCATTATTGAACTCATTTTGTATTCCATTATATCCATGTATTGTATTTTGAATATCCATTCAAAATTACTTTATTTGCATGGGCTACTTATAAGAGTTATTAAAAACATAAAGCTTCTTTTATTTATTTTTTCCAGGAGCACATTCGAGCTCTAAAATAAAAAAAATACTACTCAATAATCAGCCTTGTTGAGCACTTGATAGAAGAAAACCATAGATATATTGATATGAATGCTAATATGAAGATTTTAAACGTTGGAGCAAAAGCGGTAAATTAAATTAATGTAAAAGAAGATTTCATATCTACACTACAGCAAAATTAAATAGTAATAAACTAATAAATATCATTCAATTCGATTTATATGATCCCATTTTTGATAAAATTATGCAAACCAATAAATAGAAAATAATATGGAGGATAGTCTTATATGTACATAAATTAGTCAATACTTATTTCTTCATTTGAACTTGAAAATGGCTAAAATAAGCTGAAACCGGCCGTTCTTTTAAAATATTTTAAATATTTCATATAGGCTAAATAAAGTGTGCTTTGTTTTTAATAAATCATCTAAAATTGTATTTTGAGAAGTACACATATCTTTGGCCAGAGGGGTGCAATTTTTTTGCATTAAATTTCTTAATCTTGTGTACATCAAATTATTTTGCAATAGCCTAGATTTGATTAAATTGTTGAAGAGTAACAATATTATGCATTTTTTCAAGGCGTATAACTTACATTTTGAATTTAGAAGACCAACTCTCTAGAACTTTTTGGATTAAATAAAATAAATTATATGTTTTCTCATGATACTATATTATACAATTCTTCTTTATGAGCGTGTGCTTTGTAACAAATTGATTTAATTTATATTTTTAATGATTTATGATATTTTCGTCATACCAGTATGTAATCAATAACTTTCCAAGGTATCATATTCTTATTTTGATAAATCGAATTATTCTATCATTAGTCATTATTAATAGAGTAATTATAATGGATTCTAATAGTAATCAGTGATATTTATTCATTTTTTATTTACTCATGTCAATAATGTGTATTTTTGTGAGTATATAATAATGCCACAAAGAACTATGCTGACTTTTTAAATATACAGGTAAAAATGACATGTACTTTATTTAAACATAATATACCGTATAAAATATTTAAATATAAATTACCGTATATTTTTTAGGCCTGTGTTTACCAATGTACTTTATTTTTCTTTGAAAAAGGTGGCAACCCTAGTTGTAGGCCGTCAGAACGTCAGCACCGGCTGGAGAGGGCCAACTAGCTAGATCACTCACCAGTAAACCACGGTATTTTCCCTTATAGGTTCCGCCACACGGTCTTTAGGCCGTGGTGCCCCTAACTTAGATACCCTTCCGAGATTTACCGGGAGCGCCTCGTCGAGCCATTGGAGACGTTCCTTCAGCTTCCTTCCCCGAAAACACAAGTTATGCTTCAACTTGGCTTGGCCCTTTTACTTTCATCAGCTCACCATAAAGTAAGAGGGATCAAACACCGATAAGGCTGTGCAAAGGCTAAAAATAAACTTTCTACTGGTGATATTTTTCAAAGTTTTTCGATTTGTATATCATCAAGCTATCAAAATGAAAAAGTTTTCTCAGGAAAACATTTTTTTTCCCGATCATTACTTTTTGAGATATGAGCGCCTGAAGTTTAAATTTTTGGGACAGAACATTTCGAATTCGGTAAGAGATAAATCCATGAGAGTTAGATGATTGATTCTCCATGGTATTGTTGATCTAGTAAAACAAAAGTTTCCTGGAAATATCAATTTTTACTTTCCTTGCCCTATTACCATAGGTAAGGAAAGTATTGCTTTCCAAAAAAATTTAAGGTACCCCAATTTCATGTTCTCTATATGTTTCAAGGTCCCCTGAGTCCAAAAACATGATTTTTGGGTATTGGTCTGTATGTGTGTGTGTGTGTGTGTGTGTGTGTGTGTGTGTGTGTGTGTGTGTGTGTGTGTGTGTGTGTGTGTGTGTGTATATATGAGTGTATGTGCGTCTGTGTACACGATATCTCATCTCCCAATTAACGGAATGACTTGAAATTTGGAACTTAAGGTCCTTCCCCTATAAGGATCCGACACGAACAATTTCGATCAAATTCAATTCAACATGGCGGCTAAAATGGCGAAAATGTTGTCAAAAACAGGGTTTTTCGCGATTTTCTCGAAAATGGCTCCAACGATTTTGATCAAATTCATACCTAAAATAGTCATTGTTAAGCTCTATCAACTGCCACAAGTCCCATATCTGTAAAAATTTCAGGAGCTCCACCCCATCAATGCAAAGTGTGATTTTAGATTCCCAATTATCAGGCTTCAGATACAATTCAAACAAGAAATTTCAAGTGGAGAAGATTGAGCATAAAAATCTCTACAATTAATGTTCAGTGACATTTTCACTTAAAAATGGAAATAAGCTCGAAATTCGAGAAAATGTGTTTATTCAATAATGCAAACTGTTGGCAACACTGTTGATTCTATTAAATCATTCACTATGAAGAGATAGCAGACTTTGTGTGTATCCAGCGTTATTGTCCTGTCACCAGCTGGCAGATCTTTGAATAGAAGACTTGAGATGCGCGTGTACACTAGCGTCAGGTGATAAATTTTCAAAACGGCAAGGAAAGTTGTGTGAGTGCGCCACACCAGATTTTTGAGAAAGTTATTGAATTTGCAAAAAATTACCAAAAATAACTTTTTGTTGAGCTATTTTTGGTAATTTTTAGTAAATTGAATAACTTTATCAAAAATTGATATTTTCAGAAAATTTTAGTTTTACCAGATCAACAATAGCCTACCATGAAGATTCAATCCTCCAAATACCATGGATCTATCTCTTACCGAATTCGAAATGTTCTGTCCCAAAAATTTTAACTTTATCTCAAAAAGTAATGATCGAAAAAAAATGTTTCTCTGAGAAAAGTTTTTCATTTTGATAGCTTGATGATATACGAATCGAAAACTACACGAGTAGAAAGTTTATTCTTAGCATTTGCTCAGCCTTAAGGGTACCTCCGCTCTAAGGTCCAACTGGCTCGCCAGCAGGGGAAGAACTGATTTGTCTCTACGCTACTAGTGGAACATGTTAGGGTGAGTCATTTGCACCCTAATTCGGCAGTATCTTGAGCTATGTAGCTCTATATGACTGCTCAACGTGATAACTGTGTGATTTGTCTCACTGGAGGAGCCCGCTTACATAGCAGGGTAGTCTCTTGCAGTGGGCGAGTGTTAGCTACCAGTGTAGGTGTTGCGCGCCGCGCCGGCAGTAACGGGACTCTTAGCCGCTTAGGCTAGAGTTCTGTGCTTAGGTAGTGAGCGGTTGGCGCGATTTAGTAATTTCGAGCTGAAGCGAGGGTATCATAATATTCAAAAATTGGACTGTAGTATCGTCGAAAATAATTCAAAGCGTGCAGTTTTTCATGGATAGTAAAATAGATAAGTAAATACTTGAATTATTGCAGGTTATGAGACTTGGCAAGTGCAGCTAGCACTAAACGCGTTTGCCACCTACTTCTATGTGATGAACACAATATTCGGCAGTGTCATAGTGATGAGCAACTATTTTCTCGGCCACATCAGCTGGTACCAGTTGAGTTTGTGCGTGCGCTACGTGCGCCAACTGGACGCCATCGAGAGCTGGGAACAGGCCAGGCTGCACCGGCTCATGAATTGTGTCATCAAGTATCATCAGCACATCATGATGTAAGCCTTAATCCACACATAGCCTAAACCCACAATTAACCCAAATCAAAAACACACACACAACATAAAAAATACACTACAGTATATCTATAGTGAGGTCCACGTTATAATGGCAGTGTTTGATTAACATGGTATTGCTATCCTTGCCTATCATTCAACAAAGCGGATAGGCTAGATTCTTGTAGGCCATTATTTGAAAAACTTGGCTTTTTAACTGTATGCTACCATGAAGTTATAATGTATGTGAAAACGAGTGGAGTGGACCAAATATTCAAATATACATGAGTAGGCCTACCATTATACCAACAGAGCTGATTATCATATAATGACTCAAAATAAAAGGTTATTTGAAAAACCCCAGGTTTGAAAGGTAAATTTATAACAAAAAAAAAACATTTGAAAAAATATTAAATTGATAAATAACTTAATAGTGTACAAGAGTCTCTTTTAAACCAAGGCTAGGTTTGATTTATTTAGAGTTGAATTATATGAAGTTATTGACCTGACTTGAGTTATAGTCCATAACTGGAATTCGAAAAAAATATGCGGTATGGTCTAATGAGAAGATTCGAATAGTTTGTATAAAATAAGTTGAGACTTGGCCCTTTATTTGAAGAGATTACCTGGGCCATTAATTCAGTTATGACACTATTATAAATTTAAAGTTCAGGTTTTTCATGACTGTGCTCCGCAAGTTTCTAATTGAAAACTTGAACAATTTAAAATAGGCCTATAACCATCCTCGGTTAGTTAAAAATCTGTTAGCAAAATTTCAAGTTAATCAGTCCAGTAGTTGAGACGTGATGATTCGTCATTCGTGAATTTCCTATCCCGTACTTGTACAAGCCGTACTTATATAAGCCGATATTTCCTTTATTATATTATAGATAGATATTATAGAAGAAGTGATCCAATGCTTTTCTATTATGTTGCAGACATCACTCGAAATTTATAAGACTTTCACGCGTCTCCATACTGGCATATACGTTTAGCTGTACCTTTCAACTATGCACATACATCTACAGTATCATAGAGGTGAGTGGGGCCACGTTATAATGACAGAATGTGATTCAGATTAGTGTTGCTATCATTGTCTATCATTCGACAAAACAGATAACGCTATCTTTTTCTAGCAACGCAACGTCGCCAGATCTGTTTTTAGCAGTGTAGAAATAATGTCACTGTTAACTCAAGTCGATAGTCCTAGTAGTTCTTTTTTGTAAAGTTCTGTGATGCTGCTGGTAGTCTCTCATACTGTGCCATTCTTATAACTTCACCCCAACACATTAAAAAAAACAACCGATACCATATGGGAACCTACTTATGCTATTAATTTGTTCTCTATGGCTGAATTATTTAATACTGAAATGAGTGAATGATAACGTTACTTTAAACTACTGTATTTATTTTCAGATGAGGAAAGTCAAATTCATAATTCAAATGGTATTCACTTTGATACTTCTCTATGCATTTAGCAGTTATGGACAGAAAATTGTTGATGAGGTAATGTATTGTTCAATCACCGTACTAGGCTTATAACATTTTTATAAAAGAGCGAGTCATATGTATGAGAACCCTTCAATAAATTTGAGACTGTTGTTACTGTAATAAATAAAGAAAAGAAAAACTAAAACCAGGTTTTCAGGTGGGTGTAATGATGAAATCAAAAATGAACAATTTACTATATAATTTGATACTGTGACTTTCAGGATAAGTTATTGGTCAAATATTCTACCTTTTGACATACAACTGAATATCAACCCCTCATAAGGGGGTGACTTGGGGGTTGTAACTCGAATATTTTAAATGTAAACACCCATTGTGTGGTACATCATCTTAAAGACCTTTTTGAATCAAGAAAGATGGCATCGACAAAAATGTTCTATGATACCTTTATCCAAAATGGCGGCTGATTAAAATTTACAATTATTTCTTTAAAAACTCAAACTTCGAAATCAGCCGCCATTTTTGATACAAGTATCATAGACATAGGCCTGATTATTCCCAGTGCGTTCTTATCTCACTTGAAATCGTCATTTAATTTAATATTTTCCAAGTTTTCAATTGTACACTCTTTCTATCTCATTAAATCCTTAATACTTGGTGTAAACATTTTTTGGACTATAGAAACTGTATTGAAATGGAAAACTTGAGTCGAATGATACCATCAGACAGTCAAATAAAAACTCATTCTTAACTGAGTAAATTTTCTATCCTGTTTACGAAATACGGTGGAAAAACCGATCAGATATTATCGCAAAGCTGCCAACTTCATGTCCTTGAAGTTTCATATGGATCAATTTAGCAGTTTTTTAAAATTAGTAATTTGTCTCGTTACTCATTGAATGACCCTCGTAATAGTGTATCATGCTTTTGCAAAATAAATTTTAATTTTTGTTACAGGGTGAAAGAGTGAGAGAGTGTCTCTACGATTGCGAATGGGTGGGGCGGCCATTGTGGTTCCAAAAAAATCTGCTGATTATCATGAGTCGTACCTTATCCAGTACTGAAATTAACTGCTACGGCTTGTTAGCAATAAATCGCTTGCGGTTTTCAAAGGTGAATACAATGTATTTGCTTTATCCTCTTTATAATATTAAAATGTTCAAACTGGAAATGAAAAAATTATCATGTATCCCTAGAAAAATAAACTATAAATCTGGGTTCCCACATATCAATAAAGAGTGAAAGTAATAAACGAAAATCCAAATTAAATGCTGTAAATACTAATTGACCGAACGAAGTGAGGTCTATGTTTTAACTCGGATTTTCTTTTGTCTTTATGTATGTATGTAAGGCATTTACGGCCAAACACGGTGATAGAACTATGAGATTTGGCAGGAATATTCCTTTTTCAACTGCACGTCGATGTATACACAAGATTTTTTTGAAATTTTGCATTTTAAGGATAATATGAAAGGAAAAGGAATTTCCTCCATACTGCGATATTACTATATATATCATCTACTTTGAAGATAGGATTAATCAGACTATATAATTATTGATAATCAATCAGCTGACAAGTGGATTATTCATTGCATGCATTACACAGATGTCTGGAGAAGCCGGTGAACAGGTCACACCAGATACTTGTAGATGAGAAAACTGCGTGAGGTCTACTGTTCACAGAACTACTAGTTAATTATTCATTAGCATTTGAATAATTGCATTATCTCAGTATTTCCATTTGTAAACTGGCTGGCCGCTATGGCTTTGTATAAAATGAGCGCTGCTTTACAGAGATTGTCAGTTTGGTGTAAGGGTAAGCATTCCTGACCGGCAATTAGGAGGTATCGGGTTCGATTGCCGGGCTGACAAATGATTTTTTGAATAGTAGCGCTCGGCGAATTTCTATCCAGCTGTATACACCCTGTTGTCAATATTTGCAGTAGTAGAAGTCATCGGGATGATTTACGCAGCATTTAATTTGGATTTTCGTTTAATAATAATCATTATTATTATTACTAATTCATTAGCATTTGAATAATTGCAATATCTCGTAATAATTTATATTTGTAGACAGTTGAAGTGTGCTTCAAGGTAGGCATACAGTGAGAACTTGTAAGTTCTAATAATAAAAAAATGATGAACTACCCTCGAGTCGAGAGAGCCGATGGTAAGTTATGCGAGAGTTTAGTTTCCGCGTCGCTTGCTATGTTTAAGGAATACTTGTGGGAGTTTTGTTATACTTGCTCGGTCGTGATGAGTGGGAACGGTCTATCAAGCACTCATGGAAATCATATTTTAATTGATACTGTTATGTTGGAATCCAACTTAAACCCAGCGTAAAAGTTGAGTGCTCAATTTATATTATAAATAAGAGATTATATCATTATCACTATCTAAATATTCATTTTTTCTACATTATAAATTTGATACTTTTTGGAAGCTGGTTGTTATTATTTGAATATCGATATAACAGTTTTCTGAACTCTTGAGTGAGGGAATTGAGAAATTGAAATAATTCACATAAAATTTTCAATCATTTTCAGACTCTACAAGCTGCATATACGTATTTCAACTTTCTGAAAGGGACAGTGATTCAATAGGAGAGAAAGAAGACTGAAAATATTCGAGATTATTCCAGAAGTTTTTATAATCTGTCGTGTTATTTGATTAATGAATTATAGTAGTTTAAGTTCGAATGTGTTAGTATTGCAATATTAATAAGAGAATTTTCATTTTTAACGTATTGCCTGAATTATTTTTTAGAACCAGAATTGAGGACTATAGCGTAAAGCAACATTTGCAACCGTTCTCGAGATATGAGCATTTTAAGTTAAGCAGTTCAATTTTACTAAATGAATAAGTTATTTGTTTTACTCATAAACGGGGGCGAATTTTACAAATATATTATCAGATTCATGTTCCTCGCCTCATAAACTATCATCCATCAGAGTTTTAGCGAAAATTATATTTTGGTTCTCAAACCACCATTTTCCTCCACTCACAGATCAGAAAAACCACTGCAAATGCTCATAGCTCAGGAATAGGAGTGAATTTCACCAATGTGATGACATATCCTGACAATTCCTGAGAATTTGAGCGATTTTAATTATTGAACATTTTTGCAACAATCCATGATGTTTTATCCATCGTGCGTTTTGAAACAGTAAAAAAAGTATCTCTGATTTATCTGAAATTTGCACCATTGATGAAGCTCTACCTGAGAAATGTCGGAGCCAAATTTGGCACCCCCAGAAGGGGTTAGTTATCCAGCTTCAAACATAAAATTTGCAATTTTCAAACGGTCATATCTAATGAACGGTAAGGAATTTCACAAATCGGATTCCAGATTCGTGTTCCTCGCATCAAAGAGCATAAAGTGAGCAATTTTTATTTTTCACAAAAAATGAGAAAAACCATGGATGGTTTTTCACGTATTAACATGAATTTTTCATTGAAATAGTAAAAAAAAGTATCTGCGTTTTGAAACAGTAAAAAAAGTATCTCAGTTCTGGCTGGAATTTGCACCATAGTTGAAGCTCTACCTGAGAAATGTCGGAGCCAAATTTGGCACCCCAGCTACTATAAAGGCTGAGGTATGCAGCTTCAAACATAAAATTTGCAATTTTCAAACGGCCATATCTAATGAACGGTAAGGAATTTCACAAATCAAATTCCAGATTCGTGTTCCTCGCATCAAGAGTTTAAGGTCACGAAGTTTGAGCGATTTTTATTTTTCACAAAAAAATGAGAAAAACCATGGATGGTTTTTTTCATGGATTAACATGGATTTTTTATTGTTAACATTCATGGATTTCAATAAAAATGCGAATGTGCCAGATTCGGTTGATATTCGGACTAAGGAAAGAGGTTGACATAACAAGTGTTGTGCTATAATATGAGACGTTTCTCTACAATACTGGGTGAGTTATTCACTGAAACATAAAATCTCTTCTCCACTCACAGATAAGAGAAATCACTCATCTTCAAACGCTCATAACTCAAGAATGGGAGTGGGAAAATTATATTTCACTTTTTCAAAACAACAGCAAAATCAAAATCCTTCAAAAATAAAAATAGCTCAAACCTTGCTATAAGATGCTATTTGGAGAACGGGAAACACGATTCTGTGGTCAATTTTTTGAAGTTCCTCACCGTTTGCAAGATAGGAGCATTTTAGATTATGTTTTTCAGCAAGATCCTTCAAAACTTCTCCAGTAATTCGTGTAAAGAGTGATTAATGAGACAACTAAATAATTCTTAACTCATTTATTTACAACTTACATGAAAATTTTATAGAAAAGCAAATTCAGAACATAAACGAAATCTTCAAAAGGTAACAAATAGAATGCACAGCCATAACCCCAGATGTTGATAACAATACCTCAACCAAAATGAAGAAAATACAATATTATTTGACATTACAAGATGTTTAAGTAAATAATAATTAAATCCTGTTTAAGAAAAAATAGTTATTGTATAACAATAGCCTACTTAAACAGCTATAGTGAGGTCCACGTTATAATGGCAGTGTTTGAAAGAGGATAGCGCTATCTCTTTCTCGCTATGCTCTGTTGCCAGATCATCTTTTAACAATGTAGAATTAACAAAATATTCATCTTGATTATTAAAATTCATTATGAAATTATTGAAAATATAATTTCTTGCTTGATAAAATATAACTTATTATTTTAAACTAGAATGAACCGTTGATATTACATCAATAAACCTATATCAGCTACCGTCTATAGAAGGCATTGACAAGACAGAGCATTGGCAACGTTGTTCCCCTATCTTTCTCAACTGCCATTATAACGTGGACCTCTCTATTACTTATAGGATTTATGTATTTGCTTTTAACAATCATCAGTTTGAATACAAGTTTCGAACAATTTACACAATTTTATATAATACATTATTTTATACAATAACAGATTCATTAAGGTTTAACTAATTATTACTAATTACGCATCATAGGCCGCTAAATACATGAAAACCCGATCATAGATGAATTATCATTTTATTGATGAATTATCTATCTAAATTGTACAACTATATACAGTAGAGCCTCTATCAACCGACCCCTTCTAGACCGGGAATAAAACAGGGAAAAAACGGAAAATAGAAATGTCATTACAGTATTATGTACTTTATTGCAAATAAATTCAGTGTAGAGTAGGCCTACCACATATAAGTAACTAAACAGTACATTACTGTAATTGAATTCAACTTTCTTTATTTATAAAATATATACAATATAAAACAGTGTACAGGAGGCTAATATTTTACAGTATATTTGTTTTGTCAGAATATTTTTTAAATAAAAGGAGACAGACAATGAAGTCAACAGAGAGCGACGGTTAATAGAGGTTTCACAGTATGTCTATGGCCCAGTCGCACAAAAACCGGTTAAATTTAACCGTAATTAATTCCAATCAGAGAAGGCATTTTTGATAAGACGGCTTCTCTGATCGGTTCTCGTGGAATTAATCAAGATTAAAATTCAACCGGCTTTTGTGCAACCGGCACTATAACGCATAGGAAGACTTACACAATGTAATTTTGATTATCATTATCTTCTCATTATACATTAAATGCGATATTTATTTCATTTATAATGCAAGAACCCATTGAAAAGCTTAATAATGAATGATTTTAATTTGAAAGCGACATCGAACAATAGTCCCATAGTGAGGTCCACGTTTTAATGACAGTGAATAAAGATAGAAGAACAGCGATGCCGATTCTCTGCATTAATTAATCATATTTCTACACTGTCAAAAACATAATTGACACCGTTGTGGACCTAGAAAAGGATAGTACCACCGGCTTTGTCGAAAGATAGACAAGGATAGAAAACCAAAGTTGATCAAATACTGTCATTATAACGTGGACCTCACTATATACAAAACTGAACTTGAAAGAATTTGATAATCTACCAAAATGCAGTATTTAATATAAATTATAAAAAAATGTTACCCTTAGACTACTAAATAGGGTCTATGAAGCTTGTCCCGTCAAATACCAAATAATCAATTTTGCCATTGGGATAATATGTCCCAATACAAAAACACGATAAAACGAATGCAATTTAGTAAATAGCTTTGCAATTTCAATTTCACATGTTATTATTGACATTATATGAAGTTATTTACTTACTTTTAACTCAAAATGACACTGCAAATCACATTAGAACAGCTTCATTCAGCACAAAACCAGCATCTGACACATGCATGCATGCATGAGAGCATATAACCACAATATAACCTCATATCTGATAATATGGCGATCAGATAGTTCTAAACATCTGATGTATTTTACAGAATAGACCCTCGACTACCACTGGGTTTCATTACTGTGTAGTTAAGATGATCTATTTACCCACTGGGATACGATGAGCTTCTATTGGGACATATTGTCGTCCCATTGGTAGTCTAACGGTTAAACCATGAGAGCATAAATACTTTCTTGACGAATAAAATGTAATTGGTCATTATTAACATGAATACACAATTAATATTACATCAGATATACCGGGATGACTTGAATCATGAAAATGTATCTACTCTAGAGGGCGCTGGAAATCTGAGACTTGGCAACCATGTAGTCCTATAATTTCCACGGACTCTATAACGTGAATCTCTCTCTGTCAATCAACTATAATTTTACCTATTTTCACTTGAAGTTGGAATTGCTTAGCGGCGTCTCGGCTACAGTGAGGTCCACGTTATAATGGCAGTGGATAGAGATAGGAGAACAGTGTTACCGATTGTCTGCCTCAATGTATTATACTTCTACATTGTTAAGAACGGATTTGGCAACGTTGTGAAGCTACAGAAGGATAGCGCTATCTGCTTTGTCGAATGATAGACAAGGATAGCAACTCCAATGTTGATCAAATACTACCATTATAAAGTGGACCTTTCTATAGGACAAAAAGCCTCTAAATTCATTAGATTCGATTATTCATTAGATATGAATATTGAATGCAATATAGAGCCAGTACTTCTAATTCACGTTCATATAATATAGAAATGCAATGAATTTAAAGGTTATGTGCTCTATCAGTGACGGCTCTAACCACGCCTGCTTATAGCCGCGCGGTTCGAGACGCCTCTTTAAAAAAAATGAAATTTTGATGCCGCACCCTGTACTTCAAGATTCAAGGTTCTTTATCTTTATCTATATATGTTTTTTCACTGATAAGACTACCTTTTCACTCGAAAACCATCGGTATAGTGGTGTAGGGCAGAATGGGTGAAGCCATCTCCACTTGCAGGGCGGTCGCCATACAATCGCTGGCTCTGCTACAGTCACCCAATGCTTCCAGCACTTTGCCCAGGTTGTACCTGCAAGACAATTCAAATTTTCCAGTCTAGATTATACAAAATAATACAATAAAGTAATTTTATTCGATTCAACACAAAATAAATCAAAATACATGGGCGGAAGTCCAGCTGCAAAGCCAGCACCTGATAAACTTCGATTTGTTATCATTGTCTGTCATTAGACACAGCAGATAGCTCTATCTTTCTCCACCTCCGCACTTTTTCCAAATCGTTTGTATACTATGAAGGAACTTAATGAAATACCACAATATTCTATCTCAATTATAAAAACTTGTTATTAAATGATTTTGAAAGCAATATACCGGGTGTTTCAAAAAGAATGCACCAATTTCAAACAGTTATATTTATTTAAAAGAATGGTGTATACAAACCAATTTTACATCAAATTACTCATAGAAGTATCGAGTTTATGATTATGTATTATAAGTGTTCTATGTGCCCTCCGGACGACATCTAGACGGTAGCCAGATTCATCCCAGACTGTTCGCAAGATGTCTGTCTTCTCGGACTGTAGCTACTGCATCAGTGATCCTGGCTTTTAGCTGCTCAATATCAAGTGCTAAGGGAGGAACAACGTTAAAGATCGTGTTTATGTTCCTCCCTTAGCACTTGATATTGAGCAGCTAAAAACCAGGATAACTGATGTAGTAGCTACAGTCCGAGAAGACAGACATCTTGCAAACAGTCTGGGATGAATTTGGCTACCGTCTAGATGTCGTCCGGAGGGCACATAGAACACTTATAATACATAATCATAAACTCGATACTTCTATGAGTAATTTGATGTAAAATTGGTTTGTGTACAACATTTTTTTAAATAAATATAATTGTTTAAAATTGGGTCATTCTTTTTGAAACAACCGATATTTTCTTAGTAGGTGTAATGAGACATTATTGATCATTACTAACAATAATCAGCTATCAATATTACATCAAATATACCGGAACAACTTTAATCACAGCTATTGTATAGGGCGGTAGTAACAGAGAATCGGCAACTCTGTAGTCCTATCTTTTCCACTGACTTTAGAACCTGAATTCCATTATAGTAAGGACCAAGCCACACGAAGCGTTTGTCAGGCGCTTTCAGACTAGTCGGCAGGGCAGGGAGCTCTGAGATTGGTTGATTATCAGCTGATTCCCGAATGCCAACCTAATCAGCAAATCGGAGAGCTTCTTGTCCTGCCTACTCGAGTTGAAAACGTCTGAAAACCCGCTTTGTGTGGCTTGGCCCTAAGAGTATTGAATTGAATTGAAAAAGTCTTTATTCATAATCATGTACAGGTACGAGGCAGAGAATCGGCCACGTTGTAACGTGGACCTCACTATAGTGCATGTAACTAGTAGTTCTGCGAACAGTAGACCTCGCTCATGAATAGCCTACAACTTTCAAACTAATGAGAAGGGCCATTAAGAAAGTGCAGTATATTGTAAAGATTTATCCATGTCATCTATTATTTTCTCCATTGAAAGTGCTAGAGACATTGTTTCCAGGGACACCGGACTTATAAATGTCTCTCAAGGAGGTACCTTCATATCGTCCCCATATTTACAATATTACAACTTTTCTAACAATTAATCATACGAAATCGGTCAACTGACAAAAAAATGGAATATGCAGTAGGCAATTTAGACGATGGATCGTCTCACAGACGATAAGTGAGACGGAAAATGATTCTAAATAAGATGGGTTTGTTGGTGACAATGACAGAAGGTTGCTAATGATGTTTTTCATGAAAAGTGGATTCAATGTTATCGCGGCTTGTTATGCCTATGCAGAATGTTTATGCTCACAAGTCGGTTTCCGATTTCATACTAAAAGGAAAACAAGAGCTAACTAACTAAGCTGTGATGTCTCCGGCCGGTTCCGTAGGTCTAGAAACTATTCATCTATGTAACAGGGAAAATTCGTGTTGAAAAGGGAAGAAATGGTGCAATAAAGTGAGAAGTTTTCTTCAATTAATAAATACAGTATGATTTGGAGCGGCTCCGACGTTTCAAGGTTTACCGCTGACAGCTCTTGTCCTCTATCGATAGCATTCCAACGATACCATTCATTCAATACAGCACATTTTAGAGCGGCACAATTTCTATTCTAAAAAATGTGAGCCAATTTTTTTACTTATATTTATTGTGGGCACGATTTACTCTTAACTTATTGTAAATCCAAGGATCTTTCATTTCTGGATGGAGGTTGGTCTGCGGTTTTTTAAATTACAAAAAATCCGGAGGTCTTATCAAAAATCGTTACACATACGTTTCTGCGCCTTGTTTCAAAGAACTTGTATACCGAATTTCATCCAAATCGGACAAAAACTGCGACTGTAACTGCGGTACAAACAAACAAACAGACAAAAGCCGATCGAGTCGAAACTAAGACCTCAGCTTCGCTTCGGTCAATAATTACCAAGTGTCGGGAGCATGAGGATCAATCTTGGCTGCATCTCTGAGCGTTTTCTCGGCCAAACGGTGACTGCCGAGGTAATGGTGCATCAAGCCCTGCAAAAAACACAAAACAACAACCAATAGTACTCAAACTAACTAATAGAAATAGTAATCTATACTATAATAAAGGAAAGAACTGGCTTATACACGTACAGGATAGGAAAATTATGTTGGACGCATCATCACGTCTCAACTACTGGACTGTTTAACTTGAAAATTTGCATATAGATTAACCGAGGATGGTTATAGGCCTATTTTAAATTCTTCAAAATTTCATTACGTCAAGTTCACAGTTTGTCAAGTTTTGAAATATACCCTTGCAGAGACGGGGGGGGGGGGTTCCCTGCTAGTTTATAATAAAAAGTACTCAACTTGGAAGAGATAATATTTATTTAGCTATTCAAAATATAGGAAAACTGTTTGTGTAGGTATAGAATTGAAAATGTGTGCATACTATGTGAAAAAGTCTTTAGAGGTTTTAATAAATATTGCAGAGTAATCTATCTTCTATATATATAAAAGCGAAATGGCACTGACTCACTCACTCACTGACTGACTCACTCACTCACTTGCAGAACTAAAAATCTACCGGACCAAAAACGTTCAAATTTGGTAGGTATGTTCAGTTAGCCCTTTAGAGGCGCACTAAGAAATCTTTTGGCAATATTTTAACTCTAAGGGTCGTTTTTAAGGGTTTAAAGTTCGCCTTTTAGCATGTATATTCTTCTTCTCCCAATCTCTTAATTATAATTGAAATTTCCATATCATATGTTACTATAGAACTATAATCTAGAATCTAGATAGAGTCGAAACAGTTGTTAACTGGCAACTAAATTAATAATTTTGTCAGGTTGGCATTAAGTTGAGTTGACTTTGTTAGGTTGGCACCAAGTTGAAGATTTAAATGCATTTATCGCGGAAAAATTGATTGGCCACTGCTACTTCAATCCTGGGAATTTTCTTTACGCTCGCAAAACATTCGCGCATGCGCAGAAGAGTTTCTTTACGCTCGGTAATCAGCTGATGATAAGCAGCTCGCCAAAGACAAACCACTCTCGGTCAGATCTTAACCTAAAAAGTCGGTAATTGTACCGATTCTACAGCCATAATGGATATCAGTGTAGACGAATTATTATAAACTCCGCCAGATGTAAGTGATTTAACAAGTTAGTGCAATTGTAGAAAAAATGTTGTATGTAATTCGCGCGTAATGCTTCTTTATCGCTCTTGCAAAATTATCACGCTCTGCTTCGCGTCGCGTGATAACTGTTTTGCGCGAGCGAATAAGTCGCGCATTACGCTCTTAATACATAAATAGCTATTTCGCCACACTGCACAGAAAGCAGCTTTTTTCCAGTCCCTACGTAGATCTGAAATACATTGTTTGCAGACGACTCTCGTCTGATGTTAGAACAGGTTAAATAATGGGTTCTCTGGCTATATAATGGGTTCTCTGTTAGCAGCTTTTTAACTTGAGTTTTAAAATGGGCTTGATTATCTCACACTAACAGGCAGCTTATTGAATGCCTTGATTGATAATATTCTATAATGTCCTTGAAGTTTTTTTAACCTGACAAAAGGAACATTCAGATGACATGCTTGTCTGGTGTCTGGCTGTTAAGTCCTGGTCTTAACAGACAGCAATAGTACCATAACTATCAACTCTACACCAACTGTCCAATTAAATTTAAATAAATTTCATCATATATAAGAAATTTCACAGCTATCAAATATATAACCTAATAGATTTTTAATAAAAATAAAAATTAAAATAAATTTAATTCCAATTCAATTATATAATTCTATTTTCTAATTTTATTCTACTTCATTTCGGATTTCTAATTTAAAATCTCCTCTTTTCTATCAATTCATAATCTACACCTTTCCTTATCCATAACCCACTCAAATTTGAAATCTCCCGCTTGAAATAACCCATCATGGCCCACCAACTGATCCCATAGTGCTCCTTCAATCAGTGCACCTCCGTTCGTCTGTGCTCTATGGTCTGCACAACGCCTCTACCGCGTCTCTGTGGTCACGACCGTCAGAATGTTCAAGTCTCACCACTTCACTTCCTGGTTGATTGACAAAGGGGACCCAGCTCCCCGAAAATTCTCGTTTAAATGTAAGTTTTTAAGTGTTTTTAATGTATAATGTTTATATATTTATTTATATTACTTAACAGAAAACACTTTGAAGTTTTGTAATAAAATATAAACAAGATACACACGACAGGGATAGATTAAAAACACTTAAAAACTTACATTTAAACGAGAATTATATATATATATATATATATATATATATATATATTATATATATATATATATATTGCCAAATTTTCCTGCATATTCCATCACCACCACATGTCTTACCTCAGACTATTAATACTATTAATTGATTGAGGTATTCGGAGCAATTATGAAATATAATGAACATTTTAAAATATAAAAATATGGAACCAATTCCAATTTATTCAATGAAAGTAGGCCGAAGTAGTAGTGGAAATTTCTAACTTGGGATTTCAAGATTATAAACCCCAATAATATCAAACACAGTTATGGAACTGAGTAGTTGCACACATTTAATCAAATTTTAGGTGGGTTCCGAAGCACTCACCAAATGCTGCAGGCTTTTGATGTGGTTGGGATTGATTGAGACAGCGTTCTGGTAGCACTGCTTTGCTTCAACGAATTCCTGCTTCTGCTCGTGAACAAGCCCTCGCTGTAAATAAAAAAAATGCATTAATTTAAACATTTTCTTACAAACCACTCTCCTAGAAAAAGCTTTGAGCTTGTCAAACAACATAATAGATGTATAGCCTTACTAGGAAATCAACAATTGAAACAATGCAAATCAAAAGCAAGCCGTTTCACCTGTCAGAAATCTACACACCACACTTTGTTACATTTTGATAGCAACCAGTCTTCTCAAACTTCTCAAACTCGGACAAAAATATATAAATTATAGTTGTATTGTGAGTAATGTTGGTATACTATGTGTAACCTTATCTAAATTTGGGAGAGAAATAGCACAAGGTTACCTTATTTTTTCTCTCCATATCATTTTGATGATGTACTTATTGTATAAATAATTAAAGAATAAAGAAAAACTTGTGCAATAAATAACTTAATATAAAATAAAATAACTTAAAAGGCCGTCATGACCTGTATATTTATAGACGTTGGTGTTGGTAGACACTGCACTGCACTGACCGTGTACATGATATGATGCGAGAGTGGGAATATGTTGGTGGCCTCGTGTATGCAGTTGACAGCAGACGGCAGTTGGTCGATGCTCAGGTAGATTTCGGCGAGCAACAGCCAGATTTGCAACTGCAGCTGCCAGGCCCGTTGGGGGCGCGGGTCGCCCCCTGGTGCCCCGTTGCCCCCCCTGGAGCCCCCCAGGCCAACCTGCGAAGAGATGGACGAGGCCACCTCGGACAAGGCCTGTTCCACTCGGCTCGCCGCCAGCGAATGAGCGCCGTGTAGCGAACCTTCACAAACAATTTCACTTTTAATCATTCATTTTATACACACAACATTCAAATTCCTTCTTAATTGTCGTGAGCATTTACACAAATACAAATACATGGAGGAGATGAGAGGAGCCTTACTAATTGCAATGTTACTGCCATTCAACTAATATAATTCTAAATAAAAGGATCTTTCATTTCTGGATGGAGGTTGGTCTGCGGTTTTTTAAATTACAAAAAATCCGGAGGTCTTATCAAAAATCGTTACACATACGTTTCTGCGCCTTGTTTCAAAGAACTTGTATACCGAATTTCATCCAAATCGGACAAAAACTGCGACTGTAACTGCGGTACAAACAAACAAACAGACAAAAGCCGATCGAGTCGAAACTAAGACCTCAGCTTCGCTTCGGTCAATAATTACCAAGTGTCGGGAGCATGAGGATCAATCTTGGCTGCATCTCTGAGCGTTTTCTCGGCCAAACGGTGACTGCCGAGGTAATGGTGCATCAAGCCCTGCAAAAAACACAAAACAACAACCAATAGTACTCAAACTAACTAATAGAAATAGTAATCTATACTATAATAAAGGAAAGAACTGGCTTATACACGTACAGGATAGGAAAATTATGTTGGACGCATCATCACGTCTCAACTACTGGACTGTTTAACTTGAAAATTTGCATATAGATTAACCGAGGATGGTTATAGGCCTATTTTAAATTCTTCAAATTTCATTACGTCAAGTTCACAGTTTGTCAAGTTTTGAAATATACCCTTGCAGAGACGGGGGGGGGGTTCCCTGCTAGTTTATAATAAAAAGTACTCAACTTGGAAGAGATAATATTTATTTAGCTATTCAAAATATAGGAAAACTGTTTGTGTAGGTATAGAATTGAAAATGTGTGCATACTATGTGAAAAAGTCTTTAGAGGTTTTAATAAATATTTGCAGAGTAATCTATCTTCTATATATATAAAAGCGAAATGGCACTGACTCACTTACTCACTGACTGACTCACTCACTCACTTGCAGAACTAAAAATCTACCGGACCAAAAACGTTCAAATTTGGTAGGTATGTTCAGTTGGCCCTTTAGAGATGCACTAAGAAATCTTTTGGCAATATTTTAACTCTAAGGGTTGTTTTTAAGGGTTTGAAGTTCGTCTTTTAGCATGTATATTCTTCTTCTCCCAATCTCTTAATTATAATTGGAATTTCCATATCATATGTTACTATAGAACTATAATCTAGAATCTAGATAGAGTACCTCTTCGAAACAGTTGTTAACTGGCAACTAAATTAATAATTTTGTCAGGTTGGCATTAAGTTGAGTTGACTTTGTTAGGTTGGCACCAAGTTGAAAATTTAAATGCATTTATCGCGGAAAAATTGATTGGGCACTGCTACTTCAATCCTGGGAATATTATATTACTAGCCGTCAGGCTCGCTTCGCTCGCCATATCCGTTTAGCCAGACGTTTAGTCTGGACCCCCGACTGGATTGTCCTAACATATGATAAAAATGCTCAAATGAAAAATGCAGGCGAGCGAAGCGAACCTGCTGATCTCATTCTTGGACGATCCAGTCGGGGGTCCAGGGGGCGGAGCCCCCTGGCTAGACGGATATGGCGAGCGAAGCAAGCCTGACGGCTAATAATTATGAATTAAAAACACTTAAAAACTTACATTTAAACGAGCCCCCTGGCTAGATGGATATGGCGAGCGAAGCGAGCCTGACGGCTAGTAATTATAAATTAAAAAAACTTAAAAACTTACATTTAAACGAGAATTATATATATATATATATATATATATATATATATATATATATATATATATATTGCCAAATTTTCCTGCATATTCCATCACCACCACATGTCTTACCTCAGACCTATTAATACTATTAATTGATTGAGTTATTCGGAGCAATTATGAAATATAATGAACATTTTAAAATATAAAAATATGGAACCAATTCCAATTTATTCAATGAAAGTAGGCCGAAGTAGTAGTGGAAATTTCTAACTTGGGATTTCAAGATTATAAACCCCAATAATATCAAACACAGTTATGGAACTGAGTAGTTGCACAACATTTAATCAAATTTTAGGTGGGTTCCGAAGCACTCACCAAATGCTGCAGGCTTTTGATGTGGTTGGGATTGATTGAGACAGCGTTCTGATAGCACTGTTTTGCTTCAACGAATTCCTGCTTCTGCTCGTGAACAAGCCCTCGCTGTAAATAAAAAAAATGCATTAATTTAAACATTTTCTTACAAACCACTCTCCTAGAAAACGCTTTGAGCTTGTCAAACAACATAATAGATGTATAGCCTTACTAGGAAATCAACAATTGAAACAATGCAAATCAAAAGCACCTGTCAGAAATCTACACACCACACTTTGTTACATTTTTATAGCAACCAGTCTTCTCAAACTTCTCAAACTCGGACAAAAATATATAAATTATAGTTGTATTGTGAGTAATGTTGGTATACTATGTGTAACCTTATCTAAATTTGGGAGAGATATAGCACAAGGTTACCTTATTTTTTCTCTCCATATCATTTTGATGATGTACTTATTGTATGAATAATTATGAATAGTCTAAATATATTTTAGAGCTGTGAATAACAAATAGTGAGTAGGTTTTCGATTTTGTATTCAAATTTTTTAATTAAGTGCAATATTTCTAAACTTTTCAACTTATTGTGATTCATTTAGAGTATAAAATCAACCTTCAAAATTCAAAATTTTAAATAATCATTTCTGGACCGAAAATCAAGTGACGAAGCAGTGTGTGACTATATAACCTTATCTTTTGGACAACATTAACATTTATCAAAATTTTTGGAGAGAAATAGTACAGGCTTAGCCTAGTTTTTCCTCCAATGTCATAATTGTATTATGATATAGTATTTTATACAATAAATAAATAAATTAAAGAATAAAGAAAAACTTGTGCAATAAATAACTTAATATAAAATAAAATAACTTAAAAGGCCGTCATGACCTGTATATTTATAGACGTTGGTGTTGGTAGACACTGCACTGACCGTGTACATGATATGATGCGAGAGTGGGAATATGTTGGTGGCCTCGTGTATGCAGTTGACAGCAGACGGCAGTTGGTCGATGCTCAGGTAGATTTCGGCGAGCAACAGCCAGATTTGCAACTGCAGCTGCCAGGCCCGTTGGGGGCGCGGGTCGCCCCCTGGTGCCCCGTTGCCCCCCCTGGAGCCCCCCAGGCCAACCTGCGACGAGATGGACGAGGCCACCTCGGACAAGGCCTGTTCCACTCGGCTCGCCGCCAGCGAATGAGCGCCGTGTAGCGAACCTTCACAAACAAATTTCACTTTTTAATCATTCATTTTATACACACAACATTCAAATTCCTTCTTAATTGTCGTGAGCATTTACACAAATACAAATACATGGAGGAGATGAGAGGAGCCTTACTAATTGCAATGTTGCTGCCATTCAACTAATATAATTCTAAATAAAAAAATTAACAATTAAAACTATATTTCAAACATGGACATCGTCAGGTACATAAGAGCAAATATCTAACTTGGGATTTCAAGATTATAAACCCCAATAATATCAAACACAGTTATGGAACTGAGTAGTTGCACAACATTTAATCAAATTTTAGGTGGGTTCCGAAGCACTCACCAAATGCTGCAGGCTTTTGATGTGGTTGGGATTGATTGAGACAGCGTTCTGATAGCACTGTTTTGCTTCAACGAATTCCTGCTTCTGCTCGTGAACAAGCCCTCGCTGTAAATAAAAAAAATGCATTAATTTAAACATTTTCTTACAAACCACTCTCCTAGAAAACGCTTTGAGCTTGTCAAACAACATAATAGATGTATAGCCTTACTAGGAAATCAACAATTGAAACAATGCAAATCAAAAGCACCTGTCAGAAATCTACACACCACACTTTGTTACATTTTTATAGCAACCAGTCTTCTCAAACTTCTCAAACTCGGACAAAAATATATAAATTATAGTTGTATTGTGAGTAATGTTGGTATACTATGTGTAACCTTATCTAAATTTGGGAGAGATATAGCACAAGGTTACCTTATTTTTTCTCTCCATATCATTTTGATGATGTACTTATTGTATGAATAATTATGAATAGTCTAAATATATTTTAGAGCTGTGAATAACAAATAGTGAGTAGGTTTTCGATTTTGTATTCAAATTTTTTAATTAAGTGCAATATTTCTAAACTTTTCAACTTATTGTGATTCATTTAGAGTATAAAATCAACCTTCAAAATTCAAAATTTTAAATAATCATTTCTGGACCGAAAATCAAGTGACGAAGCAGTGTGTGACTATATAACCTTATCTTTTGGACAACATTAACATTTATCAAAATTTTTGGAGAGAAATAGTACAGGCTTAGCCTAGTTTTTCCTCCAATGTCATAATTGTATTATGATATAGTATTTTATACAATAAATAAATAAATTAAAGAATAAAGAAAAACTTGTGCAATAAATAACTTAATATAAAATAAAATAACTTAAAAGGCCGTCATGACCTGTATATTTATAGACGTTGGTGTTGGTAGACACTGCACTGACCGTGTACATGATATGATGCGAGAGTGGGAATATGTTGGTGGCCTCGTGTATGCAGTTGACAGCAGACGGCAGTTGGTCGATGCTCAGGTAGATTTCGGCGAGCAACAGCCAGATTTGCAACTGCAGCTGCCAGGCCCGTTGGGGGCGCGGGTCGCCCCCTGGTGCCCCGTTGCCCCCCCTGGAGCCCCCCAGGCCAACCTGCGACGAGATGGACGAGGCCACCTCGGACAAGGCCTGTTCCACTCGGCTCGCCGCCAGCGAATGAGCGCCGTGTAGCGAACCTTCACAAACAAATTTCACTTTTTAATTATTCATTTTATACACACAACATTCAAATTCCTTCTTAATTGTCGTGAGCATTTACACAAATACAAATACATGGAGGAGATGAGAGGAGCCTTACTAATTGCAATGTTGCTGCCATTCAACTAATATAATTCTAAATAAAAAATTTAACAATTAAAACTATTAAAAACAATTTAACAATTAAAAGGTTGTAGTAGACTGGATAAAATAAGGAATGACAACATAAGAGCTGAATTGAATGTAGAACCGCTATTGGATATTCTGAAGAAATATCGGGAAAATTGGTCTACTCATTTATTCAGAATGCCATCCTATAGGCTCCCAATATTAGCATGGGAGTACAAACCCGAAGGAATGCGAGGCATAGGAAGAGCAAGGAAGAAATGGATGCCGGTACAGGCCAATAGAGCCTAATCCTTGTAAGACGATGATGATGATGAACAATTAAAACTATATTTCAAACTGTATATATTTCAAACATGTGCATCGTCAGGTACTTAAGAGCAAATATCACAGAACAATTACAGTCATATAATAGAGAGGTCCACGTTATAATGGCAATGGAGAAAGATAGGAGAAAAGCGTTGCCGTTCCTCTGTCTTATCAATGCCTTCTATAGACTTTTTGTGTAATTGAGAAAAAGTCTATAGAAGTTCATATTGAATGAAAAAGACTACCTAAGAAATTGTCGAAAACCACAGATTTATTGATACTTAGAAATACCGGTTTCGGTTATTACACCATAGTCAATCTCTGATAAACTAAAACTAAATACAAGAGCAGCAGAATTTACACTAGTAGGCGAGTACTGCTATTGGTCAAGGGCATGAACGCCTGCCATTGGCACAGCTAGACAGTCTCCTTTGTTATTTTGTCACACCGTTGAGTGGGAGGAGACTGTCTAGCTGGGCCAATGGCAGGCGTTCATGCCCTTGACCAATAGCAGTACTCGCCTACTAGTATAAATTCTGCTGCTCTTGTATTTAGTTCTAGTTTATCAGAGATTGACAATGGTGTAATAACCGAAACCGGTCTTTCTAAGTATCAATAAATCTGTGGTTTTTGGCAATTTCTTAGTCTTTTTCATTCCTTCTATAGACGGTAGCTGATACAGGTTTATTGATGTAATATTAACTGTTCATTCTCGTTTAAAATAATCAAATATATTTTACCATCAATAAATTATATTTTCAATAATTTCATAATGAATTTCCATAATCAAGATTAAATATTCTGTTAATTGAATTGGCTATTAACTAGTAAAAAGTAAATTCGTATGGCTTTTGTTGGTGGGGAGTCCCTTGCGGGAAGGTTCCACCGCCTGAATATATAATTCAAGCCGTCAATGGGCCTTACGACTGTCATACTTCAGCCGGGACCGACAGTTTAACGTGCCCATCCGATAATACGGGAGTGATCTGGTTAAAAAACTTTTGGCTATGAGAGGGTTTGAACCCGGGATCTCTATGCTGCTAAGCAAGCACTCTATCCACTAGACCACGGATCACTCCATTACTATTAACTATTAACAATTGATAATCAACAATTTATATTACATCAGATATACCGGCATAACTTGAAACACAGCTATGTACCCTAATAGAAAGCGGTGGTCCGGTAACATAGAATTATTGGCAACTATGTATTCCTATCATTTCCACTGACTTTACAACGTGAATATCATTATTGTATGATTTGTTAGGTTTATTTTCATCTTTGTTACATGGATTCGTCCTATAGTGAGGTCCACGTTATAATGGTAGTATTTGTTGATTAGCAATGGTATTGCTATCCTTGTCTATCATTCAACAAATCGAATAGTGTTTATAGTACTCTTTCTCGTTTTGCTCTGTTGCGAGATCGTCTTTTAACAATGTAGAATTAATAATTAATTAACAAAATATTTCATCTTTATTATGAAAATTCATTATGAAATTATTAAAAAATAAAATAAAATATGATTGATTATTTTAAGTGAGAATGAACAGTAAATATTACATCAATAAACCTGTATCAGCTGTATAGAACGCATTGACAAGACAGAGGATCGGCAACGTTGTTCTCCTATCTTTCTCCACTGTCATTATAACGTGGACCTCACTATAGTATTTTCTCCTGACCTTTCTCTGCTTTCAACTCGGTCAGCTTTTGATGTTAGAAGTTATTTACAATTTTCTGACTCCAGCTGTTTAAATTCTAGAAATAATTAGTTGAATCCCGAGCTCTGAAATCGGTCCTAGGTGTCGTAAGAAGTGCGTGGGTAATAGTCGAAATAAGTACGACATTATTATTCTAATTTTTAGGTGGATTCCGAACCAACACTCACTCGAATCCTTATCGGACATCTCGGAGGTATACAGCTGGAAAACACTGCGCTGATCAGCTGTTGCTGCGGCATTGGAGCTCAGCTGATCGGAGATGCGCGAATCGAGACCGTTTTGCGCGTTCTGTGCGCAGGTGGTGTGCTCTTCATATAACTCCTTCCACAGAGACAGCATGTGCTTGCCAGTTAGCAGTGCCACTTCGCCGCCTTCCATTGCCAGCTCCAGGTAGGCCTGAATCCACACATAAACCCACAATTAAACTCAAATCTAAAACGCACACAATGTAGAAAAAATACACTACAGTATATAAAAGTTCTAGGAGTGGTATTGGATTCAGAAATTGAGGCGGTATACGGAAAAAGGGCACATAGAACTATATGCCCTTTTTCCGGAGATTGCTTTGTAATATTACATTTTTTCTCGATTGGAATCGAATCTTCAATTCGAGATCTATAAAACTTGATAGTAAATATCAGAGTAATCGATATGCGGACAACTTTTTAACTGAGAATTTATCGTAAATAATTGTGTTGCATTCCATGGTATCACCGAAACAGATAAACATAATTAATAGATTATTTAAATATAGATGATATATAAATTTAAAATAACAGTTTCGAAATAAAGTTTTATTGAGAACAAATATAAAATGTAAATTCTAAACTTGTAATTTATAATTTTTTGGAATTTAATATCAATGACGTGTCCATAACGTTGACACTGATTTTGAGGTGTGGTATAGCCAATGTTTTCAACTATATAAACTGGATAAGTATTTTAGCTTGTAATGATGCTAGGATGTTTAAGTGTGTAAGGTATTGTATTGTGGATTTGTGTTGTATATTGCCAAAATTCTTCTGAAGATTATAAGTTGGTTTGCTCTGAAAACTGGATTTTTCATTCATAGGCGATAGATCCATTCATAGTTTATCAAGAATCTACCACTTTGGAGCCGATAACTTCCTGTCGGTTAATAGGTGTGAAATGCTATCCAACCTATTTAGGAGAAATTGGTAGCACGGCAGCTTTATTAGATCGGCCATCTTGTTCTGAATATAACCTGAAAATCTAAAACATAATCTTGAAAACTGATGTTGGTACAACTGTTTATAAACAGCTGTGTCACGGAGGGATTTGGTGGTCAGTGAGACTATTTCTCCCTATACTTCTTTCAAAACCTTCATCAAAGTCAAATAAGTTCACTATCATGAAATATGGTATTATAAAGATAAAACAAGATCGTTCTTTGCTGAGCTCTGAAAGTTTCAATAGTGTGAATTTCAAACCTATGCAACCTGCTAGGAATATCTACTCATATTTCAATAATGATTTTGTTCAACGTATATATTTTAATAAAATTATTGAAAACTTTTTTATATGTATATAACTTTTTAATTTAAAAGAAATACAGCATTTAGCACTGAATAACATGTGTTTTATAGTTGATCAAACCCGAATTTGTACAAAATAAATTTGTCTTTGAAAAAAGGGCACATACAAGCAACTTTTCAAACATATTTATTGGAATAAATTAGAAATATAATCATGTATCATTATTGATAAAAATGAGATCAATATAATGAATTTTGATTTGGTACTAACAGAATGTTTAATTCAATTATAAAAAAAATTGATCCATCCAAACTAAAAACTTAAATGCGATTTTCTCAAAACACAATTTTGCTCTATGTGCCCTTTTCCTTATACCGCCTCAATTTCTTGGAGACCTCATTTTGAATCTTTAAAAAGTAAGTTGAGCTCTGTGATATTCATACTTAGAAACTTGAAAGGATTGTTGGATACAAGAAGTCTGAAAGACGTGTATTTTGCAATGTTTCATTTTTTCATTTCATTTTCACTTTTCATCCCACTGACCACCTATGAAAGGGGTATACAGATTTGTCAATTATAATCTAAGTCGTCAATCTTTGCATTTCATAATACAAAAACAATTCCTCACTGGAATAAGGACAAACCTGCAACAACTCCTCCCTCACATTAATTCTAAACTTCTCACGTGTGAGAGCCTTAACACGTGTTGGCAATGAATTTCGGCTGCACTCTTTACACCCCTCTCATACATACCAGTTCGATGAATGTCGTCTCTGAGGTTTTGTCTATATCTGGTATTGTATGAGTGGAAGAACTCACCTATCTTTATTCTTATCAATAAAACAAAGAGCCTCCAAAATATATACACCTGGTAGTGGGAGAATCTTCAACTCTTTGAAATAATCTCTACAATTTGATCTAATAGATTCACCCACCATCACTCTAACTGCCTACTTTTGAATCCTAAATATATGTATTGCATGAGTTGAATTGTCCCAAAATATAACACCGTATAAAAGAAAAGAATGGAACACAGCAAAAAAACACTTCTGAGCGTTCCTGTGTCCAGCAATTTCTTCACGGTTCTAAGAACAAAAATACTGCCGAGTTGAGTTTGTTGTTTAGCTGGTCTAAATGAGGTCGCCAGGAGAGTTCAGAGTCCAGCACTACTCCAAGTACCTTTGCCTCGTTTGCTGAACCTATGTTACCATCTCTCGTATCCAATACTGCTTCCCGCATAATCTTATTGTAATTCAGTACCAACATATTTGAGGCCAGCCATTCTTCTAGTTTCTGAAGAGCTCTTCTACTTTCAGCTTCCATAGATTGTGATTTGGTGTAGAAATTTGAATGGACATAACCTATAATATTTGGACAATATTTAAAACTAAATTAGGAAATTGAAGAAGTTTTAGGCAATAGCCTGTTTTTTCTTTTCCGATTCTTGTATGTTTTTTGCTAACCTTATAAATAAATAAATAAATAAATATCATGCTGACTGCATATCATGCATTCTCTTCTGACCGACGGTATTGTTTTGGGGGAAACTCGAGTCAAGTGAGCGATACCAGTGATTGTTGGAGAATCCATACGTTCAAGCTGCAGACCGTTCCTTAAAGAGATGAAAATTCTCCCTCTGCCACGCTTGTACATCCTGGAGGCCGTATGTTTCATAGATAGAAACAAGAATAAATTCAGAACTGGCGCACATTTCCACAATTATGTAACAAGGCATAGGGAAGAGTTAAACAAACAGGACCACTATGTAAGAGAGAGAGGAATAAAGAGTGATGGCATTCGACTGTACAATAAATTACCAGCTACCATAAGAGAACATACAGGACGTAAATTTAGAGTATTGATGAAGGAGCAGCTTTTAAGCATTTGTGCATACTCAATTGATGAATTTGAAGCACATTACGAGATGAGTTGGGTTGCTCAGTATTATTATGTATATATTTTATGCATTTTTGCTATCAAAAATAATTGAAATAGGACTTGATTTGAATGAATTATCGACATATCCAAATACCCCTTCCGTAGGTGGTAAATTGAAAGAATAATAATAATATAACTAGTTGTTCTGTGAACAGTAGACCTCGCGTAGTTGTATATCAGAGACTCCCTCTAATACTGTATGTCCATCAGAGTATATTCTGTCCTGTTGTGTCGGCAAAATATCGGTGTGAAAATGACTAATTGCTGACTAATGGTTCATTCTCGCTTAAAATAATTATATCTTACTAAGCAAGAAATAATTTTGTCAATAATTTCATAATGAACTTTCATAATTGAGATGGAATATTTTGTAAATTGATTACTTTCTACATTAAAAGACGATCTGACAACAGAGCAAATCGAGAAATAGACAGCTTTATCCGCTTTGTTGAATAATAGACAAGGATAGCAATACCATTGCTAATCAAACACTGCCATTATAACGAGGACCTCTCTATACACGTTTTGCACTTCAATTCAATCCAATACCTTTCAGTTAATTGACAGTTTAACAACTAGTGTTTTAGAACCATCTGCGCCACTCTGTATGATTAGAGAACCAACCTTGACATAGTGCAGATTGAGGTTGGCGGGAAAGTCCTGTAGAGCCGAGTCGAGCAGAAGCCTCGCCTCGCCGAGCTTTTTTTGTGCAGACAAGAGCAGTACTAGCAGGTGCAGCGAGGCAATATGTTCGGGGCACAGTTTGAGTGCGGCGCGAGCGTGAGTCACTGCCTCGGCCACAAGGCCCCGCGAGCCGAGGCTCAGTGCCAAGTAGTAGGAGACTAGGTGATCGTTTGCGTCGCACTGCTCAGCTCTAAAAACAAAGAAAATAAATAAATAAATGTTGACTTCCCCAAGAAAACTAACAATATACATCAATTACAGAAAATATTGGATAGTTTACAATTACATACAATAATTGGTTTCAGAAATTTCTTATAATGTGTGGAAATCGACCTACTCCACTATGGCGTATCATGAAATCAATTATAATTTGTATTTCATACAAATCAATTGAAATTTCAATTAATTAAAATTTGAAAAAATCAATTACAGTTTGTATAATATATGTTGAGACTTGGTACTCCATCCGAGCAAATTACAGCGTTGCCATTTTGTATACAATCGCGTCACTCTCAAATTTCTAATTTTGAGACTTGGCCCTTCATCCGAGGAAATTACAGCGTTGCCAATTCGTGTAACATTGCGACATTCTCAAATTACCAATTCAACCACAGAATCGTTTGTAGATTATCATCCTCTTATATTCCAGTAGTGCTGGAAAAGTTTCAGGGTTGAAGGATTAAAAGGATTAAAAGGATATTCATCATTTTCGATAGAACTGAAAACATCGCGAAAATTTGTTCTTTATTGATTTATACAATAAGTACATAATCAAAATGATAGGGAGAAAAAAATAAGGTAACCTTGTGCTATTCCTCACCCAAATTTAGATAAGGTTACACATAGTCCGAAATAGGTTAAGTCTTGTAGTTGTTCACTTCACAAAATTTACAGTCCTTAATTATTTTTACAGAGATCTTTAAATTTAGATGCTTCAAAACCAAACATAGAAGAAATATTGCACATTATTATCAGGAAATATTCACCTATTAAAGAAATAATTTTGCAGGACCAAAAAACAAACTTAATATTCTTTTAATTCTTAATATATTATTCTTCTTTTGAATACTTCTCTCAAAATTATGGAATGACTTAATAAGCAAGAATATTATATCAAAATAGCGGGGAGAATGTCTCCTTTCTATTGATCAATCCTCTTATGTCTGTGTCTCTGAGACAGTCGCGGAGCATTTAATTGGTTCTTATTCCAAATGTGATCCCTAATTATTATTATTAATTACTAGCCGTCAGGCTCGCTTCGCTCGCCATATCCGTCTAGCCAGGGGGCTTCGCCCCCTGGACCCCCGACTGGATCGTCCAAGAATGAAATCAGCAGGCTCGCTTCGCTCGCCTGCATTTTTCATTTGAGCATTTTTATCATATGCTAGGACAATCTAGTCGGGGGCCAGACTACGTCTGGCTAAACGGATATGGCGAGCGAAGCGAGCCTGACGGCTAGTAATATAAGTTAATATTCCCAGGATTGAAGTAGCAGTGCCCAATCAATTTTTCTGCGATAAATGCATTTAAATCTTCAACTTGGTGCCAACCTAACAAAGTCAACTCAACTCAATGCCAACCTGACAAAATTATTAATTTAGTTGCCAGTTAACAACTGTTTCGAAGAGGTACTCTATCTAGATTATAGTTCTATAGTAACATATGATATGGGAATTTCAATTATAATTAAGAGATTGGGAGAAGAAGAATATACATGCTAAAAGACGAACTTTAAACCCTTAAAAACAACCCTTAGAGTTAAAATATTGCCAAAAGATTTCTTAGTGCGCCTCTAAAGGGCCGACTGAACATACCTACCAAATTTGAACGTTTTTGGTCCGGTAGATTTTTAGTACTGCGAGTGAGTGAGTGAGTGAGTGAGTGAGTGAGTCAGTCAGTCAGTCAGTGAGTGAGTGCCATTTCGCTTTTATATATATAGATTATTATTGTTATTCTAGTGTCTGATAATAATTATTGAGTCGAGTTTCTGATATTATAACAAGGACACCACTGGCATCCCAGCCTCATATCGTACTCTAATACTTGCCTGGAATAGTGTTTGTTAGCTATATTCAATTAGTATTTAATTGAATGTGATGTTGTGATCAGATTGGATGTGAATATGTGCAAGTGAGATGAGAAACAAACCATGGAAAGAGGAATAGGATCACTCACACTGAACACGTGCACGTACTGGTTGCTTGCGTTCAGTGTGAGCAGCTGCATGCACATCACAACATATTTTCATGGCTCTTTCCAGATTATTTGTTTCGGCTCATGCATGATCTGACGTGCACTTGCATATAATACGCATTCTATGAAATCACAACCTGAATGATAATTAATTGAATAATGATTCAGTTCAGAGCAGCGCGCTAACCCTCCTCATAATAATAATATCGAGTGACCTGGCTGGCTCAGGTCTGGTGTCAGATGTTTTCAGGTCACAACTGATCAATTTCAGGGCCTCTGACATGACCTAACGACTGCTTTTTAGGCAGCAGGGACCGACGATTTAACGTGTCCATCCGAAACCCTCCTCAAAAATGCCATGTTGTCTCTACCACTACCTCGACCTCTACAGTGAAGTCCACGTTATAATGGCAGTGCAGAAAGATAGGAGATAATCTGTCTTGTCAATGCCTTCCATAGACTGTAGCTGATACAGGTTTATTGATGTAATATTAACTGGTCATTCACATTTAAAATAATCAAATACATTTTATTAAACAAAAAAATTATATTTATTTTTCAATAATTACATAATGAATTTTCATAATTAAGATGAAATATTTTGTTAATTATTAATTCTACATTGCTAAAAGACGATCTGACAACAGAGCAAAGCGAGAAAGAGATAGCGCTATCGGCTTTGTTGGATGATAGACAAGGATAGCAATGCCATTGTCTATCAAACACTGCCATTATATCGTGGACCTCACTGTAGAGGTCGAGGTAGTGGTAGAGAGAACATGACATTTTTGAGGAGAGTTTCGGATGGACACGTTAAATCGTCGGTCCCTGCTGACAATTCTCTCATACTGTGCCGTTGTTACACTCTCACCCCAACAAAACAGTAATAATAGACATTAGTCGACTGTAATCAGCTTGAGTTGACAAAAAATAGGCTTCAAACATAAACAACCTATACCATGGAATATCTTCTTCTGCGCCTATGGCCACCATCAGGTGACATCTTGACAACATGTTGTATGATATATTGGGTCAAGTGGTGATTGATATATTGGGTCAAATGGCTAGCTTACTTGTGAAATGAGTCAGTTGCAAGTGTATGCAGCCTCTGCTTCTCCTGCTTGAGATGTGAGGTGACTGCTGCATAGTGGGCCCCTATGCCCGCCATCAGGTGACATCTTGACAACATGTTGTGTGATATATTGGGTCAAGTGGTGATTGAAATATTGGGTCAAATGGCTTGCTTACTTGTGAAATGAGTCAGTTGCAAGTGTATGCAGCCTCTGCTTCTTCTGCTTGAGATGTGAGGTTACTGCTGCATAGTGGGCCCCTATGCCCACCATCAGGTGACATCTTGACAACATGTTGTGTGATATATTGGGTCAAGTGGTGATTGAAATATTGGGTCAAATGGCTTGCTTACTTGTGAAATGAGTCAGTTGCAAGTGTATGCAGCCTCTGCTTCTCCTGCTTGAGATGTGAGGTGACTGCTGCATAGTGGGCCCCTATGCCCACCATCAGGTGACATCTTGACAACATGTTGTGTGATATATTGGGTCAAGTGGTCATTGATATATTGGGTCAAATGGCTTGCTTACTTGTGAAATGAGTCAGTTGCAAGTGTATGCAGCCTCTGCTTCTCCTGCTTGAGATGTGAGGTGACTGCTGCATAGTGGGCCCCTATGCCCACCATCAGGTGACATCTTGACAGCATGTTCTGTGGATGAGCCAGCTCTCGTTTCAAGGCCATCTGCGCCCATTCTAGGCCTGACTGCAACTAAACAAATAATATATTTCCAATCAATGATCCTTTGTAGTGTTTGTAGCAAACGTCAAAGATACAAATTAAAATAAAAACAATCAGGGGAATAAGTACAACATAATTGTCAAATTGTAGTATTTAATTAATAGTCATTATTAAAACGGACCCCGTTTAACAAATTAATATACCGGGTGTTACAAAAAGAATAACCTAATTTTAAACAGTTATATTTATTTTTTTTCAAATGGTGTACACAAACCAATTTTACATCAAATTACACACAGAAGTATCAAGTTTATGATGATTATATTATAAGTGTTCTATGTGCCCTCCTTTTGAGGCTCCGATGACATCTAGACTGTAGCCAAATTCATCCCAGACTGTTCGCAAGATGTCTGTCTTCTCGGACTGTAGCTACTGCATCAGTTATCTTGGTTTTTAACTCCTCAATATCAAGTGCTAAGGGAGGAACATAAACACGATATTAAACGTTGTAGTAGTTTAATGTAAGATTGGTCTATGTACACCATTTTTTTAAATAAATATAACTGTTTAAATTTAGGTCATTCTTTTTTAAACATCCGGTACTATAGACCTATAGGTACGCTGTATCAGCTATATCACAACAAAGCTTTTAAACAGAAGAAGTTTAAAACTATTAAAACAATTATCAGACAAAATAAAGGCATTTTTGTATAGGTAACTGTTTTGTGTTATTTGAATATATATTTTCGACAACTGGACTCGATGGCTCTTAAAAGTGTGTATTTCGCTCTGTTCCCTTCTGAACTATGGAATCATTTTTTGGGGTAATTCTAGCAGGGTAGTGGAGGTGTTCAGACTACAGAAGTGGGCATTGAGGGTGATGATAGGGGAGTCAATCCGAACTAGTTGTAGGCCCTACTTCAAAGAACTTTTAATTCTCTCACTCCCAACCCTATATATTCTGGAAACAATCTGCTTTTGAAAAAATGCATGGTTGCCTGTAAAGTCGGTATACGGCGAAAGTTTTACGTGACAACGACTTTGAGTGGTAAAATAGTTTTAATGTGAGAATTCATTCGTATGGTAGGAAGAAGGATGAAATAATAACTCACAATGAGAGTGAGTGAGAGGCACGCGTCCCTTCCACTCGGGCATGGTTAGCCCGCGCCCACCTAACAGCGAGACAGACAACCATTGACTTGACATTTTGAAGTAGTGGCGCAGTCGCAGGAGATTGCTTGCGGCGCCTGCGCAGGTTGACTGCTCCGTTTCACTCTCTCTCCAGGTGAATGCCTTCGGCTGCTGCCGCAGCATTGCTCGCCACTGCTCCTATTCGTGCTCTTTCCAGACGACCGTGAACCGAAACGAACGCTCTCACTCGCTCTCATTGTGAGCGCATAACGTGGGAACGTAACGCAGTTTCTTGAAGTGTCTCCCGGCAAACCAATTTATAAGACGTTGTCACGTCAAAAACACACATAAATGAATTCAATACAGGAGAAACATTTCACCAATATTCGACCAGATACAGAAATAATTTGAGAGATGATGCACGCCTAAGTACTATGTATGAGCGAGGGGTAAGGAGCTCAGGTATCCGGATGTACGTCATACGTGTTTTTCCTATCTAGTACATGTATAGGTGCGTACAGACTTTCGCTCTGCTCCGCAACCGAACGTCACTCCAGCAGAGCGATTGATGATCGACCGGGAACGCGAGAAGATCTAACATCTTCCGTAACGTTCATGATGGGTGCGTGGGCGGAGCGACTGTGGTTCGATGGTGGTACGAGGGCGGTACGAGGGCGGTACGAGGGAGGAGCGTGCTCGGTGCGGGTTGGAAGCGCGAATATGTGTACGCAGCTTATTATGTATATAGAACTAGCTGGCCCCGGCGATCCTCGTACCTACAAATAGTTGCATCTCATGACAAACTTTAGCTGGATGCACACCTGAGGAGGCACGATGCGGTATTTTGCATCCAGGTGCTTCTTGCTTATTGGTTTGAATGGAAGAACTCACACAGACTGAATCGGAAATGGCGTGGAACGGCGTGATAAGGCGATCTCCATAAGAACAACACTTAGTATCACCTAGCCGCGCCTTCTCAGGTGTGCTTAGCCTTAGCTTAATCTGATGCACTATATTATCATGAAAACTCATGAACAATCATTATTTACATTTATATCTCAATATGGACTTCCTATGTGCTTAGTTAGTTGTGCAGCAGTTTTTATTTTTATTTATAGTTGAATGCAGCTTGCTGGGAATTGAATCAGTTGCAAGTGTATGCAGCCTCTGCTTCTCCTGCTTGAGATGTGAGGTGACTGCTGCATAGTGGGCCCCTATGCCCACCATCAGTGACATCTTGACAACATGTTGTGTGATATATTGGGTCAAGTGGTCATTGATATATTGGGTCAAATGGCTTGCTTACTTGTGAAATGAGTCAGTTGCAAGTGTATGCAGCCTCTGCTTCTCCTGCTTGAGATGTGAGGTGACTGCTGCATAGTGGGCCCCTATGCCCACCATCAGGTGACATCTTGACAGCATGTTCTGTGGATGAGCCAGCTCTCGTTTCAAGGCCATCTGCGCCCATTCTAGGCCTGACTGCAACTAAACAAATAATATATTTCCAATCAATGATCCTTTGTAGTGTTTGTAGCAAACGTCAAAGATACAAATTAAAATAAAAACAATCAGGGGAATAAGTACAACATAATTGTCAAATTGTAGTATTTAATGAATAGTCATTATTAAAACGGGGTCCACTTAACAAATTAATATACCGGGTGTTACAAAAAGAATAACCTAATTTTAAACAGTTATATTTATTTTTTTTAAATGGTTTACACAAACCAATTTTACATCAAATTACACACAGAAGTATCAAGTTTATGATGATTATATTATAAGTGTTCTATGTGCCCTCCTTTTGAGGCTCCGACGACATCTAGACGGTAGCCAAATTCATCCCAGACTGTTCGCAAGATGTCTGTCTTCTCGGACTGTAGCTACTGCATCAGTTATCTTGGTTTTTAACTCCTCAATATCAAGTGCTAAGGGAGGAACATAAACACGATATTTAACGTTGTAGTAGTTTAATGTAAGATTGGTCTATGTACACCATTTTTTTAAATAAATATAACTGTTTAAATCTAGGTCATTCTTTTTTAAACATCCGGTACTATAGACCTATAGGTATGCTGTATCAGCTATATCACAACAAAGCTTTTAAACAGAAGAAGTTTAAAACTATTAAAACAATTATCAGACAAAATAAAGGCATTTTTGTATAGGTAACTGTTTTGTGTTTTTTGAATATATATTTTCGACAACTGGACTCGATGGCTCTTAAAAGTGTGTATTTCGCTCTGTTCCCTTCTGAACTATGGAATCATTTTTTGGGGTAATTCTAGCAGGGTAGTGGAGGTGTTCAGACTACAGAAGTGGGCATTGAGGGTGATGATAGGGGAGTCAATCCGAACTAGTTGTAGGCCCTACTTCAAAGAACTTTTAATTCTCTCACTCCCAACCCTATATATTCTGGAAACAATCTGCTTTTGAAAAAATGCATGGTTGCCTGTAAAGTCGGTATACGGGCGAAAGTTTTACGTGACAACGACTTTGAGTGGTAAAATAGTTTTAATGTGAGAATTCATTCGTATGGTAGGAAGAAGGATGAAATAATAACTCACAATGAGAGTGAGTGAGAGGCACGCGTCCCTTCCACTCGGGCATGGTTAGCCCGCGCCCACCTAACAGCGAGACAGACAACCATTGACTTGACATTTTGAAGTAGTGGCGCAGTCGCAGGAGATTGCTTGCGGCGCCTGCGCAGGTTGACTGCTCCGTTTCACTCTCTCTCCAGGTGAATGCCTTCGGCTGCTGCCGCAGCATTGCTCGCCACTGCTCCTATTCGTGCTCTTTCCAGACGACCGTGAACCGAAACGAACGCTCTCACTCGCTCTCATTGTGAGCGCATAACGTGGGAACGTAACGCAGTTTCTTGAAGTGTCTCCCGGCAAACCAATTTATAAGACGTTGTCACGTCAAAAACACACATAAATGAATTCAATACAGGAGAAACATTTCACCAATATTCGACCAGATACAGAAATAATTTGAGAGATGATGCACGCCTAAGTACTATGTATGAGCGAGGGGTAAGGAGCTCAGGTATCCGGATGTACGTCATACGTGTTTTTCCTATCTAGTACATGTATAGGTGCGTACAGACTTTCGCTCTGCTCCGCAACCGAACGTCACTCCAGCAGAGCGATTGATGATCGACCGGGAACGCGAGAAGATCTAACATCTTCCGTAACGTTCATGATGGGTGCGTGGGCGGAGCGACTGTGGTTCGATGGTGGTACGAGGGCGGTACGAGGGCGGTACGAGGGAGGAGCGTGCTCGGTGCGGGTTGGAAGCGCGAATATGTGTACGCAGCTTATTATGTATATAGAACTAGCTGGCCCCGGCGATCCTCGTACCTACAAATAGTTGCATCTCATGACAAACTTTAGCTGGATGCACACCTGAGGAGGCACGATGCGGTATTTTGCATCCAGGTGCTTCTTGCTTACTTGTGAAATGAGTCAGTTGCAAGTGTATGCAGCCTCTGCTTCTCCTGCTTGAGATGTGAGGTGACTGCTGCATAGTGGGCCCCTATGCCCACCATCAGGTGACATCTTGACAACATGTTGTGTGATATATTGGGTCAAGTGGTGATTGATATATTGGGTCAAATGGCTTGCTTACTTGTGAAATGAGTCAGTTGCAAGTGTATGCAGCCTCTGCTTCTCCTGCTTGAGATGTGAGGTGACTGCTGCATAGTGGGCCCCTATGCCCACCATCAGGTGACATCTTGACAGCATGTTCTGTGGATGAGCCAGCTCTCGTTTCAAGGCCATCTGCGCCCATTCTAGGCCTGACTGCAACTAAACAAATAATATATTTTCAATCAATGATCCTTTGAAGTGTTTGTAGCAAACGTCAAAGATACAAATTAAAATAAAAACAATCAGGGGAATAAGTACAACATAATTGTCAATTGTAGTATTTAATGAATAGTCATTATTAAAACGGGGTCCACTTAACAAATTAATATACCGGTGTTACAAAAAGAATAACCTAATTTTAAACAGTTATATTTATTTTTTTTAAATGGTTTACACAAACCAATTTTACATCAAATTACACACAGAAGTATCAAGTTTATGATGATTATATTATAAGTGTTCTATGTGCCCTCCTTTTGAGGCTCCGACGACATCTAGACGGTAGCCAAATTCATCCCAGACTGTTCGCAAGATGTCTGTCTTCTCGGACTGTAGCTACTGCATCAGTTATCTTGGTTTTTAACTCCTCAATATCAAGTGCTAAGGGAGGAACATAAACACGATATTTAACGTTGTAGTAGTTTAATGTAAGATTGGTCTATGTACACCATTTTTTTAAATAAATATAACTGTTTAAATCTAGGTCATTCTTTTTTAAACATCCGGTACTATAGACCTATAGGTATGCTGTATCAGCTATATCACAACAAAGCTTTTAAACAGAAGAAGTTTAAAACTATTAAAAAATTATCAGACAAAATAAAGGCATTTTTGTATAGGTAACTGTTTTGTGTTTTTTGAATATATATTTTCGACAACTGGACTCGATGGCTCTTAAAAGTGTGTATTTCGCTCTGTTCCCTTCTGAACTATGGAATCATTTTTTGGGGTAATTCTAGCAGGGTAGTGGAGGTGTTCAGACTACAGAAGTGGGCATTGAGGGTGATGATAGGGGAGTCAATCCGAACTAGTTGTAGGCCCTACTTCAAAGAACTTTTAATTCTCTCACTCCCAAGCCTATATATTCTGGAAACAATCTGCTTTTGAAAAAAACACACATAAATGAATTCAATACAGGAGAAACATTTCACCAATATTCGACCAGATACAGAAATAATTTGAGAGATGATGCACACCTAAGTACTATGTATGAGCGAGGTGTAAGGAGCTCAGGTATCCGGATGTACGTCATACGTGTTTTTCCTATCTAGTACATGTATGGGTGCGTACAGACTTTCGCTCTGCTCCGCAACCGAACGTCACTCCAGCAGAGCGATTGATGATCGACCGGGGAACGCGAGAAGATCTAACATCTTCCGTAACGTTCATGATGGGTGCGTGGGCGGAGCGACTGTGGTTCGATGGTGGTACGAGGGCGGTACGAGGGAGGAGCGTGCTCGGTGCGGGTTGGAAGCGCGAATATGTGTACGCAGCTTATTATGTATATAGAACTAGCTGGCCCCAGCGATCCTCGTACCTCCAAATAGTTGCATCTCATGACAAACTTTAGCGTGATGCACACCTGAGGAGGCACGATGCGGTATTTTGCATCCAGATGCTTCTCCTGCTTGAGATGTGAGGTGACTGCTGCATAGTGGGCCCCTATGCCCACCATCAGGTGACATCTTGACAGCATGTTCTGTGGATGAGCCAGCTCTCGTTTCAAGGCCATCTGCGCCCATTCTAGGCCTGACTGCAACTAAACAAATAATATATTTTCAATCAATGATCCTTTGAAGTGTTTGTAGCAAACGTCAAAGATACAAATTAAAATAAAAACAATCAGGGGAATAAGTACAACATAATTGTCAAATTGTAGTATTTAATGAATAGTCATTATTAAAACGGGGTCCACTTAACAAATTAATATACCGGGTGTTACAAAAAGAATAACCTAATTTTAAACAGTTATATTTATTTTTTTTAAATGGTTTACACAAACCAATTTTACATCAAATTACACACAGAAGTATCAAGTTTATGATGATTATATTATAAGTGTTCTATGTGCCCTCCTTTTGAGGCTCCGACGACATCTAGACGGTAGCCAAATTCATCCCAGACTGTTCGCAAGATGTCTGTCTTCTCGGACTGTAGCTACTGCATCAGTTATCTTGGTTTTTAACTCCTCAATATCAAGTGCTAAGGGAGGAACATAAACACGATATTTAACGTTGTAGTAGTTTAATGTAAGATTGGTCTATGTACACCATTTTTTTAAATAAATATAACTGTTTAAATTTAGGTCATTCTTTTTTAAACATCCGGTACTATAGACCTATAGGTACGCTGTATCAGCTATATCACAACAAAGCTTTTAAACAGAAGAAGTTTAAAACTATTAAAACAATTATCAGACAAAATAAAGGCATTTTTGTATAGGTAACTGTTTTGTGTTTTTTGAATATATATTTTCGACAACTGGACTCGATGGCTCTTAAAAGTGTGTATTTCGCTCTGTTCCCTTCTGAACTATGGAATCATTTTTTGGGGTAATTCTAGCAGGGTAGTGGAGGTGTTCAGACTACAGAAGTGGGCATTGAGGGTGATGATAGGGGAGTCAATCCGAACTAGTTGTAGGCCCTACTTCAAAGAACTTTTAATTCTCTCACTCCCAACCCTATATATTCTGGAAACAATCTGCTTTTGAAAAAAACACACATAAATGAATTCAATACAGGAGAAACATTTCACCAATATTCAACCAGATACAGAAATAATTTGAGAGATGATGCACACCTAAGTACTATGTATGAGCGAGGTGTAAGGAGCTCAGGTATCCGGATGTACGTCATGCGTGTTTTTCCTATCTAGTACATGTATGGGTGCGTACAGACTTTCGCTCTGCTCCGCAACCGAACGTCACTCCAGCAGAGCGATTGATGATCGACCGGGGAACGCGAGAAGATCTAACATCTTCCGTAACGTTCATGATGGGTGCGTGGGCGGAGCGACTGTGGTTCGATGGTGGTACGAGGGCGGTACGAGGGCGGTACGAGGGAGGAGCGTGCTCGGTGCGGGTTGGAAGCGCGAATATGTGTACGCAGCTTATTATGTATATAGAACTAGCTGGCCCCGGCGATCCTCGTACCTACAAATAGTTGCATCTCATGACAAACTTTAGCTGGATGCACACCTGAGGAGGCACGATGCGGTATTTTGCATCCAGATGCTTCTTGCTTATTGGTTTGAATGGAAGAACTCACACAGACTGAATCGGAAATGGCGTGGAACGGCGTGATAAGGCGATCTCCATAAGAACAACACTTAGTATCACCTAGCCGCGCCTTCTCAGGTGTGCTTAGCCTTAGCTTAATCTGATGCACTATATTATTATGAAAACTCATGAACAATCATTATTTACATTTATATCTCAATATGGACTTCCTATGTGCTTAGTTAGTTGTGCAGCAGTTTTTATTTTTATTTATAGTTGAATGCAGCTTGCTGGGAATTGAATTGTATATCTCCTTGCTGCTGATTTTCCCGTACATATTCTAAATATACAGCATTTCAAGTTCTACGACACAAGTTTGGACGTCGTTCGTACCGCGGCATTATTGAAATTGAATTTTTTTGAATCAGTAGAATTGAAAAACGAATTGACGGATGTTGGATGACGCAATGATTATAACAGCTGATTTTTATTTCTGTGTGTGGTCAGCTCACAAATCTTCTCCCATAAGGATTACATGCAAACTTTGAAGGACCGTAGAAAAGAGACCTGAAGTCGGATTAAATTATTAATTTGATAGGCCATAAACCTGGTCCTGAACATAACGAACAAAACTAAAAAAAATCATCAAATTTGGTGCACACATAAAAAAGTTATTGAATGTCAAAATTTGAGGCTCAATTTTATTTATATAGATGTAGTTGACTTATAGGTGGTATAAACAAGCAGTTTGGGCAGACTATTGCTTTAGCAGCCTGATGATTGATAGGATGAATCTTGAAACTGGATTTCCACAAATCAGTAACAGTGGACGTGACCGGTACAGTGAAAATATAATCACCATGGGACCATTCCAATGGGACCATTCATAAAGAAAAGATAGACCATGGTATAGGGGTGTAATGTTGCAAATTTCACTGTTAACTCAAGCCGATAGTCCTAGTAGTTTTTTTCGTAGAGCTTAGTGACGCTGGTAGTCTCTCATACTGTGCCGTTCTCACACTCTCACCCCAACAGAACAGTAGTTGACAGTAATCGGCAGTAATTGACAGTTGACAGTAACCATGGTCTATCTTTTCTTCATGAATGGTCCATTAGAATGGTCCAATGGTGATTATATTTTCACTGTACCGGTCACGTCCACTGTTACTGATTTGTGGAAATCCAGTTGAGTTAGTTAACAGAAAGACAGCTTGAAATTTGGAACATAAACGACCTGTATCTTGGGATATCGTCTTATGCTATCTTTTCTCTGAGGTTCTATTCCGTGAAATAATTGAGGTGTTTAATATCCATGATTGGGACAGTTTTGAATGCTAATAATCACCTGATTGAGATGCAGATAAGAGATGCGCGCCGCAATAAGGCAGGGTACACACTTGTTGGGCAGCAAGCGCACTACCTCCTTGATAACGGCCAACGCATGCACATGCCTGCCCATTGACTCGAGGCACAGTGCCTGCTGCAGCCACACGTGTGCCTCCTCGTAGGAGAACTTCAGGGCTCGCTCCAGCGACTGAAAAACAATCAATCAATCTCTTTATTCAAGACATACAATGCATATTCTACACTGACATGTAATCTGTGCTCAGCAAGGGTATATTTTGAACCGTTTTTGAACTATTTTCAACGACACTACAGTCTAATTTTTGAATATTAGTTATTAAAACTAGTACTCACATGTGGAGCGCTTTCGGATTTATTAAATCCAAGGTTTATAAATACAAGTCATGACACTCGTGTTCCTTATGGAGCGGCCATTTATGGGGTCTTTACGGTGGTACATTTGAAAATCCAATCTAATTCAATTTGCTCATAAAAAAATTATGCATTATAAAAACAATACTCTGGTTCAAATAATAATGTGAATTCAGGTTTTCAATTTTTTAATAATGAAATTTCAATAACAAATGCTTCAATTATTCATTTATTTATTATTAAAAACTGTTTTTATTCTTGTAACTCAAGGATTATGATTCATAAGGCATTGAGACAAGACAGAAATATGCGAGGCCAACTTCAAAAAGAGTTTTAAGTTCCCGAACAATTAAATCTAAAAATCATTAATTCAGTTCCTAGTTGGAATCTAAATATTATTATTCTGTCGGAACAATTTATTTTACAATTAAAAGCCAAGCAATGTCCCTTGAACAATATAACAAAATAACACATCATGTTGTTCAATTTATAATGATAGCAGCTGATAAATATTTGAAAATTGGTGAACTAGAACTCCATAAAATGGCGATTTTGCAATGCATCACGGGACTGTGTCATGACCTGTATGTATAGACCTTGTTAAATCCATTTTCAACACTGCTGTCTTCATCTCGTTGTAATTGGTAGGTAAAGGTGCGTACAGATTTACGCGCCGCGAACATGAGCAATTCACTTTTAATCAGTTGATGCCAAGCTTTTTATATCTGTACCTTACCGTTTCTGTAAAAATACAGATATAGTCAGCTGATTGAAAGTGAATTGCTCATGTTCGCGGTGCGTATATCTGTACGCACCTTAGGAAGCGGTCGGTTGGTATCGGTGGTGTTGGCGGTTTTGAATTTATTATAGAATCAAACACTTTACGGGACTTGAAGTTCAGTTGCTCGTTTAAGATGTTTAGTGAATCAGTTTTTATATATGTTTGTAGATTTTGTATTGCTCTAGTGTGTTGATTTCAGCTCCTTTAGTTGTTAGTATCTATTACTTGCAGTTCGTCATGAATAGTGAAATAGGCTAGATGAGTCTATTTTAAAACTTAACAGAATGAAAACTTGACCAAGTGGAAACAAGACGTGAAGATTCGTCAAACATAATTTTCCTATCCCGTACGTGTATAAGCCAGTTCTTTCCTTTATTAGGCATATACAAACTGAAAACTTGACCGAGTGGAATCTTGAAGAGTTTGAAGTAGGCTTAGAACCATCCTCGGTTAATTAAGAATCTATTTTTTCAAAATTTCAAGTAAATTTCAGTCCAGTAGTTTAGACGTGATGATGCGTCAATAGTTATTTGTGCAACTAGTGCGCAAAGTGACAGTTTGCTGCACCGAAAGAAACGTTTACGCCCGAGCCGTAGGCGAGGGCGGAATGGTTTCTTGAGTGCAGCAGAAGAACTTTGCGCACGTATTTCACATTAAGTTTTTCCTACAGTTACCATTGAATATGAAAAGTGGGTAATTATGGGTAAAATTGCCTGAAATCCATCAATAACTTAGTAGTGTTTGAATGGCGAGGCGCCTGTGTGGTGTGTGCTGTGGTGGCACTGTGCTGTTGCTGTCCTCGTTATAATATATAATAGTAATAATTTGCGCGTTCTGCTTCGTTGCACCTCTGCTCACTATAGCAGCCCAGTCACTGTTACCAACTTCATTTTGATTTTGCTGCACTGTTGCTCCATATAACCTACTAAGTATTTTGCGTTGCCATGTTGCAAATCTGGAGTGCAGAAAAATTTTTCCCGCACTAGAGCGGAAAAGTGATTCTTTGCGTTCTGTAATCAGTGCAGCAATGGCCACTTTTCAACGTAACTGTAGGAAAACATTATTTTCCTATCTCGTACGTGTATAAGCCAGTTCTTTCCTTTATTATAGTATAGATAAGCTCCTCAACTTGGTACTAACATAATAAAGTGACAGAACTCAAATCTTGTTTAGAAACCTTCCTCAACTTAATGTCAACCTGACAAAATTGGACTGGTTATAAATTTAGTTACCAATTTTAACCATCTGTTTCGAAGAGGTAGTCTCTCCAGATTATTGTTCTATATCAATATATGGTATGTTCATTTCAATTGTAATATTTTCATGTCTCAGAAATGAAATTTGGACATTAATTCTGAAAAATCTAGAAGGAAAATTGAAATTCCGGCTTCGAGGTGCACGAGATTGATATTTTTAGAATATATGTACAAAATTTAGAGATCTTAATCATTCCCGTTTTTCCGGAATGCAATCCACAAGTTGACATGTTTTGATGCGAACAAAGGAATACAACCCTACTCTCTCTTATTATATAGATGAATGCGTCATCTAAATTAAACAAAAATTACGATTCTGATAATACATACCCATAGAGAAAAGATAAAAAACATGGCAAAAGAATATTTCACTCTCAACTCAAGCCTATAGGACTAGCAGATGTGAAGCTATGTTTGTGATGGTGCTATAGTGAGGTCCACGTTATAATGGCAGTGTTTGATTAGCAATGGTATCGCTATCCTTGTCTTTCATTCAACAAAGAGGATAGCGCTATCTCTTTCCCGCTTTGCTCTGTTCCCAGATCGTCTTTTAACAATGTAGTATTAATAATCAATTAACCAAATATTCCATCTTAATTATGAAAATTCATTATGAAATTATTGAAAAATATAATTTCTAGCTTAATAAAATAAAATTTATTATTTTAAACGAGAATGAAAAGTTAATATTACATCAATAAACCTGTATCAGCTACCGTCTACAGAAGGCATTGACAACCTTGAGGATCGGCAACGTTGTTCTGCTATCTTTCTCCACTGCCATTATAACGTGGACCTCACTATAGTCTCTCATACTGTGCCGTTCTTACACTCTCACCCCAACAGAACAGTAATAATAGACATTAGTCGACAGTAATCGGCTTGAGTTAACAAAAATCGGCTTCAAATGTGTAACATAAACGATCTATACCATGGGATATCAGCATCTTTTCTATGATATTAAAACTGTTTTTAATATTTACATATTTACTGTAGTAAATCTGCCTGTAAATAAATGAGTAAACAAATAAATAAATGAATAAATGAATAAATAAATAGATAGTGGTTACCTCGTGTAGAAGTGAAGCCTGTCCCCAGCGCATGAGTGTGACAGCTAGCAAATCGTAGATTGTGATGGCATTGGATAAAGCGCGAATTCGCGCCTCTTTAAATTCGGGAGACTGACTCAGGACAGCGTCTCTTACTGCCATTGCTTCACTGCAATTACACAACAAATAAATATACAATATTAACAGTATAAATAATAAGTATTAGCAGAACAAAAATGTATATCTTACAAAAATAAAAATGCGTTTTTCAATCATGGAAAGTTCCAGAGCAACAATACACATTCAACAAATGTGATGTGATTGTGTAAATGAAATAAAATCAATTATATACTTCAATCCAAGTAGCCGCCACATTAAGCTGCGTTTACTCCAAAGTTATTAACAAAATGTTTATTTTTCCGTCCTTATGGATTCTATTAGATTGAACATAACTTATCATACACATGATGAACATATGTGTTTGTCAAGCTCCGTTTAATCTAATAGAATATATAAGGACGGAAAAAAAAACATTTTAATAACTTTGGTGTAAACGCAGCTTTAATATACTTTATTGTCTATTTGTTTTTCTCAGTAAAACGTTTGTGAGCTTCAAACATTTTTAATGAGCTAGCTGCTAAAGAAGATGAAATATTTGTGTACAGTAAAATAATAATTCATTCTGATAAAAGGACACTTGAAAATGGATTAATGCAGAAACTTGTACCCTAGTATTTATGTAAAAAGTTGAAAAATGGTACTATATATATTGTTATTTCTATATTAATTAAACAATAATACAACTTCATCTAATGGAGCACGTTCAAAATAGAATGCTTATCTTCTTCTCACACGAAAACATTATTTGACATTAAAAATGAGCGGTTTATATTATAACATTTATAATCTTCCTTTCCAGACGGATTCCAACATTTCAGAATCAGTGAATTGAATTCCATTGAGTTGTATTAGGAATATTCAAAGCGAGTATGAATAGCCCAATTAGAAACTATAGGAATAGTATTTTCAATTTTTTAAAAACCTGACCACTTAGGTCAGTTCTAGACAACCTAATAGGAAGATCTCACGATAAACTCTCAGCATTCCTTATGATAACATCTTTAATTTCTATATTAATTAGACTAGTAGTTCTGTGAACAGTAGACCTCACGCAGTATTCTCATCCACAAGTACCTGATTGAAACTATAGACCTTATGGAAATACAGCAATAAACTGGCTTCTCCACACATCTAGGTAATCACTTGTCAGCTGATTTTATGATGAATAATACTATAGTCTGACTTTTACTCTAATATTAACGTATGAAGGAGGCTCCTTTTTCATTTCATATTATCTTTGAAATACAAAATTTCCAAAAACCTTGTATATACGTCGACGCGCAATTAAAAATGGAACATACCTGTCAAATTTCATGAAAATCTATTACCGCGTTTCGCCGTGAATGCGCAACATATAAACATTTCAAGAGAAATGCCAAACCGTCGACTTGAATCTTAGACCTCACTTCGCTCGGTCAACAATAATACAACTTTATCTAATAGAGCACGTTCAAAGTAGAATGCTGAAAGTTTGTTGTAAATCCCACTATTATGACGTCATATCTAGAGCCAGACACTCATTTTATATTGAGTCAAAAATATCAAAATAAACTTAATTATAAGCTTCAAGAAATTACTTGACATACAATAAATGTCCTTGCTTGTTGAACACACTTGAGGCCCATGCAAGACATCCTAGCATGTGACACTGTGCCAGACCAGATATCTTCTATAGAAGGCGGTGGCAAGGCAGAGAATCAGCCACGCTGTTTTCCTACATTTCTCCACTGCCATCATAACGTGGACCTCACCATAGTACCATCGATTATACCAGTGCCAAGGTTCAAATGTCTTGACCGAGCTAGTTAAAATTAAAATTCATGATAACTATTACTAAACGAAAATCCAAATTAAATGCTGCAAATCACCCCGAAGACTTCTGCAACCGCAAATATTGACAACAGGGTAAACAGCAAGATGATTTGAAGCATTTAATTTGGTTTGCTAATAGTTATTAATTCATTGGCATTTGAATAAATGCAATAGCTCAGTAATTTTCATCCAAGATTCATGATTTGTGCGAATGGATAAAGTGTGTTCTTGTAGAATGATAATTGACCGAGCGAAGTGAGGTCTAAGATTCAAGTCTACGGTTTGGCATTTCTCTTAATGTTTAAATGTTTATATGTTGCGCATTTACGGCGAAACGCGGTAATAGATTTTCATGAAATTTGACAGGTATGTTCCTTTTGTAATTGCGCGTTGACGTATATACAAGGTTTTTGGAAATTTTGCATTTCAAGGATAATATAAAAGGAAAAAAGAACTTCCTTCATACGCCAATATTAGATTAAAAATCTGGTGTGGTGCACTCACACAACTTTCCTTGCCGTTATGAAAATTTATCAACTGACGCTAGTGTCCCCGCACATCTCAAGTTTACTTTTCTAAGATCTGAGCCAGCTGGTGACAGGACAATAGCGCTGCAGACACACGAAGTCTGCTATCTCTTCATAGTGAATGATTTAATAGAATCAACAGTTGCCAACAGTTTGCAATTGAATAATCTTATTTTCTCGAATTTTGAGCTTATTTTCAATTTTAGGTGAAAATGTTACTAAACATTAATTGTTGAGATTTTTATGCTCAATCTTTTCCACATGATTTTTTTTGTTTAAATTGTATCTGAAGCCTGATAATTGGGAATCTAAAACCAAACGTTGCATAGATGGTGCAGTGCTCCTGAAATTTTTACAGATATGAGACTTATGGCAGTTGATAGAGCTTATCAATGACTTTTCTAGGTATGAATTTGATCAAAATCGTTGGAGCCGTTTTCGAGAAAATCGTGAAAAACCCTGTTTTTGACAACATTTTCACCATTTTAGCCGTCATCTTGAATTGCATTTGATCGAAAATGTTCGTGTCGGATCCTTATAGTGTAAGGACCTTAAGTTCCAAATTTCAAGTCATTCCGTTAATTGGGAGATGAGATATCGTGTACACAGACGCACATACACTCATACACATACACACACACACACACATACAGACCAATACCCAAAAACCACTTTTTTGGACTCAGGGGACCTTGAAACGTATAGAAATTTAGAAATTGGGGTACCTTAATTTTTTTCGGAAAGCAATACTTTGAAAGTAGAAATCAGACTATAGAATTATTCATCATAAATCATCTGACAAGTGATTACACAGATGTGTCGAGAAGCCAATCTATTGCTGTATTTCCATAAGGTCTATAGTTTCAATCAGGTACTTGTGGATGAGCATACTGCGTGAGGTCTACTGTTCACAGAACTACTAGTATAATAATAACTTTTCCGCTCTAGTGCGGGTAAAATTTTCTGCACTCCAGATTTGCAACATGGCAACGCAAAATACTTAGTAGGTTATATGGAGCAACAGTGCAGCAAAATCAAAATGAAGTTGGTAACAGTGACTGGGCTGCTATAGTGAGAAGAGGTGCAACGAAGCACAACGCGCTAATTATTAGTATTATATATTATAACCAAGGACAACGAGGACTTTAGGATTTTAGGATTAAGGTTTTTATCAATAATAAAATTACACAGAAAAACATTTCATGCATTTCAGGCAATTTTACCCATAATTACCCACTTTTCATATTCAATGGTAACTGTAGGAAAAACTTAAATGTGAAATACGTGCGCAAAGTTCCTCTGCTGCACTCAAGAAACCATTCCGCCCTCGCCTTTCTTTCGGTGCAGCAAACTGTCACTTTGCGCACTAGTTGCACAAATAACTATTCTGCATTGCACCCTACAACTATGGATATACAGTGTTCTGAAAAAAGTTCCCATACGTCAGGGCGTATAGGTCCGAAAATGCTCAGTTACCAAGTTATACAGAGTGGAAGATTTCAGTTCCCTTGCCGAAACAAAGCCCTACGGGTATTTGTTGGCGGTTAATTAAGATGTTCAATTTAGCTTACTTTAGGTAAAATGAAAATATACAGCTGTGCTTAGTGAGAGAAGTTGTGTGTATTTTTGGGTTCAAAATTTTATAAAATAACTTGATTAATTCAATATGAAGTGATAACTAAGTATTATATTTGAACATAGTTTGGTGTTTTAATTTCTCTAAATTCAAAATGTTCAACTTATATATATTTTTGGACGAAAATTGAACTTGAACGTTTTACAGTAGAAACATAACATGTGGAAAGTTGTGTGTATATTTTTGGCTTCAAAATTTTCTAAAATAACTTAATTTATTTAAAGTGCGGTGATATTAAGTGCAATATTTGACTATAATTTGGTATTTTAATCTTCTGAATTCAAAATTTCCAGCTCATATATATTTTTGGACAGTACTTTGAACTTTAACTTTCCTCATAGCATAAATTTGTGTTTTATTGGACGAGGTGAACATAACCTTAATTTTGACATTTTTTTTCAACAAAATTTGGAATAAGAGACGTTTTGGACGTTGGTCTGTGTTTCTATCCAATTAAGTGAATTGTAATATCTAGAATAAATAAATAAATAAATAAATAACCTATTTTTTAGACATTTTATCAATTTATCAAAATTTGGGAATGGAATAGATTTGGGCCAAGCCTGTTGTTCCTTCCTAATTATATTTATATGATTTGTGATTCTGTCCACGAATAAATAAATAAATAAATGAACTGAAAAATTGAATAAAATCGTTTCCAGACCTGAAGCTACAGTAATTTTCAAGATACGAAATACGCGAAACTTGGTCCAGAAAAACAAGTTCCTTTAAGGTTTGAAGCAGATTTACTATGTTGAATGTACAATAAACACAAAATATGTTTTTGCAGAACTTGTAGAAAATTTAATTTCGAAGAGAAAGATGTAGAATAAGTCTATAATAGACAAACGCAACCTTCAAGAAATCCTTAATTACATACAACAAAACGCATTGAAAAATAGACAAAATCTGTTTTCCTCCACCTACTGTCAAAAGTACTTACTTTACTCCTGAAACATGATACTAAAGTGTCACTTTTTCGTTCTCGGTACTAAAAAACAGAAAAACTCCCTAGGGAGTAAAAGTGACTCCATTTAAATAACATGTTCAATTTAGCGTACTTTAGGTAAAATGAAATATACAGCTGTGCTTAGTGAGAGAAGTTGTGTGTATTTTTGGGTTCAAAATTTTATAAAATAACTTGATTAATTCAATATGAAGTGATAATTAAGTGTTATATTTAAACATAGTTTGGTGTTTTAATTTCTCTAAATTCAAAATGTTTAACTTACTTTACTTTATGTTTATTTTTGGACGAAAATTGAACTTGAACGTTTTACAGTAGAAACATAACCTATTTTTTAGACATTTTATCAATTTATCAAAATTTGGGAATGGAATAGATTTGGGCCAAGCCTGTTGTTCCTTCCTAATTATATTTATATGATTTGTGATTCTGTCCACGAATAAATAAACAAATGAACTGAAAAAGTGAATAAAATCGTTTCCAGACCTGAAGCTACAGTAATTTTCAAGATACGAAAATACGTGAAACTTGGTCCCGAGAAACAAGTTCCTTTAAGGTTTGAAGCAGATTTACTATGTTGAATGTACAATAAACACAAAATATGTTTTTACAGAACTTGTAGAAAATTTAATTTCGAAGAGAAAGATGTAGAATAAGTCAAACGCAACCTTAAAGAAATCCTTAATTACATACAAAACGCATTGAAAAATAGACAAATCTGTTAAGTTCTTTATTTTTCATGCGTTTTGTATGAAATTAAGGATTATTTTTTCAAGGTTGCGTTCGTCTATTATAGACTTATTCTACATCTTTCTCTTCAAAATTAAATTTTCTACAAGTTCTGTAAAAACATATTTTGTGTTTATTGTACATTTAACATAGTAAATCTGCTTCAAACCTAAAGGGAACTTGTTTTTCGGGACCAAGTTTCGCGTATTTCGTCACATATATTAAAAATTACTGTAGCTACATGTCTGGGAACGGTTTTATTCAATTTTTCAGTTAATTTTACATAAAGTACGCTAAATTGTACATCTTAATTAAAACAATATAAATAGAAATGATACGATAAAATTAAAAACTAAAAACATTTTTTTAAAACTCTGTTTGTCAAACAGAGGAACAAATTATTAATTCATTGGCATTTGAATAAATGCAATAGCTTAATTAATTTAATTAAGATTAATCTAATTTTAATCTAATTAAATTAATTAGCTTAATGGAAATTTCTCCCTCTTTCCAACCATATCTTTAGAATTAGATTTTGACTGATAGTTTTCTAGTTATTGACGATTTTTTTTCAAAAATATCGAAAAATCGATGTACCTTGAAAACTAAGCTCGATATAAGAAAATTTTACTGAACATTTTTTGTTGCAAATATCATGCAGAATCTATGCAAAAATCATGCCCTATGATATCTATCAAATACCCTGGCCTGATATGATATCAGGCCCTGGGCCTGTTTCATGAAAGTCCTGTAATACAGGAGAATCACCATTCCAATTACATGCTCAATATAGCCGATAAAATCAGCTGTTCCTGTATTACAGCACTTCTGAAGGGGCCAGGGGCCTGTTTCATAAAACCCTTGTAATACAGGGCCTGTATTACAGGACTTATAAATTGAAATTTACAATCCTGTAAAATTATGTTTCATAAAAATAATTCTACACTTGTAAAATCACCTGTAATATTCGCCTGTATTACAGTTCCTTTATTTTTGAATTAATGTTTTCATTGGCCAGCGAGCCTAATATAATATCTGAACAAAGTTCTACTTAAGATGTTTTAGTGGAAAATCCACATTATCAAATTTCTGACGATGGACAGATTGCATTCATGCTGGAAAATAACTTTGTTAATGATAAATAGTTGAGAAATTATAATAACTACTTAACTTACATAACTTATTATAACAGTTATGTGAGTAGTAATGTTTCAAAAAAAGTTAATTATCAAATGTTAATAATTAAAATAACGACATTAATTAAATTTTTTAAATAAAAAACATAAAACATTATGGACGTACATTTTCTGAATATTTCCAATAAGGCTTTATTGAGGAAAGCTTAATCTAAACCGTTCATAATATTGATAAGTTTCCTGCATCATATTGTAAGAAATTCTGTCCTTGAAAATTCTTGGCCTACGAATAATAACATAGTAATCTTTACCAGAACTAGAACTACTACCTTCATCCATTTCAACACGTTGCCTTTTCAACAAAATGTAGCTTTTAAAGATTCTACCTATACTTGTAAAAGTTTTACGATGGTCTAAACAATGATAAAATATTTAACATCTTACAAGTCCAGTAATACAGGAAGTTTCTTTTTATGAAACACAACTATGATAAAGTCCTGTATTATTTACTTGTAATACAGGCAAATGTCTTGTAAATTGTTTTACAGGGAAAATTGTTTATGAAACAGAAACTTCTAAATTTTACCTGTAATACAGGAACAGCTGATTTTATCGGCTATATTGAGCATGTAATTGGAATGGTGATTCTCCTGTATTACAGGACTTGTAACTTTTATGAAACAGGCCCCAGGGCTTAGGCTTTTACACCTTTTTTATTTTCATTTATTACATTGCACAATTACAATATCAAATTAATGATTGTGAGAGAGTCAACAGGATAAACCCAAAACTGTTTCTCTCCCTAATTTTGATGAAAATAGCCCAAATGAGGTTATGAAAACACTTTTATAAAGATCACAAAAATTTACAGTCCAAATATACATTATACCATAGAGAAACGATAGCATAAGTAGTTATCCCATGGTATAGGGCGTTTATGTCGCAACTTTTACTGTGTGACGCTGGTAGTCTCTCAAAGTGTGCTGTTCATACACTCTCACCCCAACAAAACAGTAAAAATTGACAATAATCGACAGTAATCGGATTGAGATAGCAGTAAAAGTTGCGACATAAATTCCCTATACCATGGGATATCTACTTACGCTATTGTTTCTCTATGATTATACTATAAATAAATAAATAATAATACTAAGAGTTTTGTATATGGGTTGATCAGAAAGATGAAAGATTTTGTGGTTGTATCACCCTGTATCCTATAATATTAAACGAGCAATTTCTGTTTAAATGTTCAGATTTTTGGATGTTTAGATGTTTGTATGTTTGTATTTCACCGGATCTCGAAAACGGCTCTAACAATTCTCACGAAATTCAGAACATAGTAGGTTTATAATAGAAAGATTCGATTGCACTAGGTCTCATCCCTGGGAAAACTCGCTGAAGGACATTAAAAGGATAATTATTATTCATCCTTGGAAAAACAGCTGATAATAAATATTTCGTCGTCTGTTGATGATAGAAGTGAGTGAGTGAGTTCATGTGTGTGGGACTGTGTCAAAATTATGATTCAGCTGTTCAACTTTTGTAATCATTCAATCAGGTACTTAATGTCGGTTGAAAAAAAGCCATGTTATTTTCAATCCTGATCAATTCCAGTAGATCCATCTCTTTGGAATGGTCTTCTCTGATTCGGTTCACGTGAAATTAATCATGATTAAAATTTAACCAGCTTTTGTGCAACCGGGCCTTTGTGAGGGAAATTTTTGCATTCCTCTGGGAATTATTCTCAATTGACTGTGATTAGAAAGAACATTTCTGTATGAACTATAAATGTTATTATAATTTCTTCTTTCGTAATAAATTTTTTATGCTTTTGTACTCCAGAGCGAAGCTCGGTCCCCGATATTTTTCTCTAGGTTTGAACTGAGATGGTGCACGTGGACCTTAATAACCATGGTTTTTGGCTGTTACACCTTTCGTGGATGTATCACTCTGTATTTTCTCTATGGCTTAAACCGAGACGGGCCTTAATGACGTGATAAATATGCTGATCAGTGGTGCCAACTTACTCTGTGAGGTGGGCGGCGTGTAGCGAGTTCCAGTAAATCCACGCAACAGCAGTTCTGCCAACTGTCTGGTCAGAGCTAATCGCAGTCCATGTGTGCCGCTGGACTCGACTGCGCACAGCATGCTTCTAAAAATCCAAAAAAATTGCATTAAATTCAAACAAATTGGTGTTGTTTTCCATGACTATAATATAATAAAGGAAATAATTGGTACGGGATATGAAATTCACGAATGACGCTTCATCACGTCTCAACTACTCAACTGATTCACTTGAAATTATGCATATAGATGCTCAATTTACCGAGGATGGTTATAGGCCTATTTGTAATTCTTCAAGATTTCAGTAGGTCGAGTTTTCAGTTTGTCATGTTTATAATTGGACTCTTGCGGAGCACGGGTTACCTGCTAGTATACAATATAACAATATTCATACTCCAACAGAAAAACAGAGATTCATCAACAAAATTCAAGATTGAACTAGAAAGTGGATAATGAAACTAAATGAGGCAAAGTCGATTCATATCACTTTCACTATAGTGAGGTCCACGTTGTAATGGCAGTGGAGAAAGATAGGAGAACAACGTTGCCGATCCTCTGTCTTGCCAATGCCTTCTATAGACAGTAGCTGATACAGGTTTATTGATCTAATATTTACTGTTCATTCACGCTTATAATAAACAATTATGTTTTATCTAGCAAGAGATTATATTTTTCAATAATTTCATAATGAATTTTCATAATGAAGATGAAATATTTTTTCAATTAATTATTAATTCTACATTGTTAAAAGACGATCTGGCAACAGAACAAAGCGAGAAAGAGATAGCGCTATATGCTTTGTTAAATGATAGACAAGGATAGCAATACCATTGCTAATCAAACACTGCCATTATAACGTGGACATTCTTACTATAGTAAGAAGGATCTGCCCATACCAATAATCATTACCACCAAATTGTACCATATACCAACGATGCAAAGTATCTAGGCATGACCTTGGCTTCACTGAAGGCCATGTTAAGAAGAAGATAGATCTGTTAGATCATAGATCTTCTTCATGTAAAGAAGTAGCTATATTGGCTCATCAGTAGAAACTCTATCCTTTCGATCCGAGACAAAGTACTTCTATACAAACATAATTACAACATTAAAGCCAGTATGGATGTAAGGTAAACAAAACGTTGAGGATTTTAAGATTTACGCGACTTTAAACAGCTGTAGTAAGAAAATTGGCTTTCCGAAACGGGGCGCAGTCGCAGTCTACGTTTAAATTAAATTTCGGAGGACTGGAAGATTGAACACAAAATAAAATAAAGAGAAAATAGTGTAAAGTTTCAGCTAAATTTAATTATTTAGGAATGTTTCATTTCGTCAAGGAAGAACATTTCCAATTATATCAATGAGGAAATAAAGATTATATTAAAAAACTACGACTACGCCCCGTTTCTGAAAGCCAATTCTCTGACTCCAGCTGTTTAAAGTCTAGAACTTTGCAGAATCCCGAGCTCGGGAACCGGCCCTTAGAGTTTCTAATGAGAAATCTCTGTTACATTTTATACAGAGTAGTATGTTAAGACAGAAAATTAGCTCATTAGGGTAGACACAAACCAGTTAGTCAAGACAAGACTAGTCACGATTAGTCACAATACTTCACATAGTTGCTTATGAAGCAACACAAACCGATTAGTCACTGCAATTAGACATGTCTTCATAAGCAACTATGTGAAGTATTGTGACTAATCGTGTCTTCAATTCACTAGAAATTATACATCAAGTTATTCAGTTTCTCGAGCTAAATTCAATAGTGAAATTATATTTTTGATTAACTCACACTCTTTTTATTTATCTTGAAAAAACATTCCTAATTCTTCAGTTCACCTTCTCGCCTATAAAAGTGTAAATCCACCTAACGGTACACTATGGTTCGACCGAACAGAGGCACGCCGAAGAATGAGGTCAATGCTCCGAAGCCAGCTATTTCTGGAGCATTGTCCGAAGAGAACCTCCGCATTATTCGACAGAAAATCGAAGAGTCTGTCCATAATGCCGTCTCAATAGCTGTGAAGTCTATTTTCGAGGAACTGAAGGAGGAGAACAAACAGCTGCACAATAGAATTCGTGAGCTGGAGGTGTCTTGTCACCTGAAGGTCGACGACCTCGAGCAATATGGGCGCCGACATTCAATACGTATTTTTGGGATCCCAGAGAGCCACAAAGAAGACACGGACCTGCTGGCGCTTGATGTCTTCAACAAGAAGCTGAACGTGCCCGTGACTCTGGCGGATGTCAACTGCTCGCATCGCATTGGAAGGCGTCAACCACCTCAACAAGGGCAAGCGAAACCTAAGGACCAACCCATCATAGTTCGACTCTGCAGCTACCGGACCAGGAAGATGATCTTCGATGCTAAGAGGAAGCTGAAGGGTTCCGGCGTCACCATTCGCGAGGATCTGACGGCGGAGCGTCTCAAGATCCTCAATGCTGCAGCCGACCGTCATGGGCACAGGAATGTCTGGTCATCTGACGGGAGGATTAAGATCTCTATCGGCGAGGGAGGATCCAAGAGGGTCCACACAGTCGAGAGGATGACCGACCTTCAAAAAATAAAGGTAAATTAAATCATTTCAGGATTCGATGACTAAGGTGCCCTTCACTACACTAATAGGAAATTCGTAAAAAAAAAATGTTCTATAAATGAATCTTTCCACTGCTATTTATGATTATATATAATTATTTCAAACTATAGAGATCCACATTTGTTAATACTGATTAATAATTTATCTTGATATTAATTCCCAAAACTACGTTCAATGCATCAACTACTTTACTCCAGAGGGTACTAAGAAAATTATTATCTCTATTCTTACTAATAATTACATCTCTTACCAAAATTATTTCCATAATTAAAAATTTTTGAAATGCTGAATTTCAAATAAATTGGATGACTAACACGTTATAGATATAGATGTAATCTATAGGTATAGATAGTAATCTCTTCTATATTAGGTGTACATAATGATATCTTCTACTATTGCCACAGCTCGAACAATAGAAGCTAATGTGTGAAGAGTTATTGATAGAACAGAGGGGTGGGTAGTCTGTTCTTATGCTTATAAAGGGGCTGTGTTTCATTTAACGTTATCTTAGACATTCATCACTAAAATATTACAGTACTCAATTTACTACTTTTATTGTTATTGCAACTCCCAGTAGTTAATTATACTTCTAATACTATATAATATTTTTTAAACTTCACCGTTCAATCCTATTTAAAACTCATCTAAAATAATCTAGCACTTTCTCAAGCGTCTCCTCTACTTCTTATTTTTCTTTCTCATTTCTCTTCTTAATCTTATAGTTATTATGATTACTAGAATATTGTTGTGATTTTTGCAATGATGATTATTATTCTTTTCTATTCTTCTTTGTCTTCTTCCTCTTCTTCTTCTCTTTCTTTTTCTTTTCTTCTTCTTCTTCTTTCCTTGATTAATTCAAGATCACAATACGATGTTCTATTTCTTATTCTATAGTTCTGTTTCATAATTTCTTCTCAATTGTGCACATTCCTACTTTCTCTTTTCTTCTTCCCTATTATTATCATTATTTTCCCTGTGATTTTTCCACTAGCTATCCAGCATGTTCAAATGTTTATTTCTCATTCTATTTCTATTTCTCTTTCTACCTTTTCTCTTTCTATCTGATTACTTTCCACTAATATCCATATTTGACATTCGGTTCTTTCTCACATTAAATCATACTATTCCTCTTCCATTTTATGCAAATATTATTCATTATCAGTTGTATTATGTATCTTTTCTCAATTGATAACTTTCTTCAAAGATTTTTCGTTTTTCTACTGGCTTTTTCTTCTCTTTTGCAGTTTTTAATGGATCCCACTTCGCTCTATCTCCACCTTGAACACGATATTCCACTACTGGATTCCATCTCTCTCTATCTCTAATTGGACTCGATTTTCCACCACTGGATTCCATCTCTCTCTGTCTCCACTTGGACTAGATCTTTCCACTACTGGATTCCTACTCGCACAATCTTCACTTTGACTCGATCTTCCACTACTGGATACCTTCTCGCTCTACCTCCACTCGGACTCGATTCTTCCACTACTGGATACCTACTCGCTCTATCTCAACTTGGACTAGATCTCCCACTACCAGTTCTTCCTCAATCTTCATCTTATTCACCATTAGGATTATTCATCACCGTAACTCCAGAGATCACAACATCTACATCTTATTGATGTGTTTGGTGAATTTTTTGAACTAGTGTTTTTAAATAGTGAAGGGAGCCGAACTGTCAAGGCATACAGGATGCACTCGAATCAAGAGACTTTTTCATTTAGGTTAAGTTTTATCAGTTTCATCCCCATTTTCCCCGTCATGTGTCGTTCTGAGGTCGGTTCACGGTTGGTCTGCTGCTTCCATGATGCCTCTCACTGACACGTCAGCTCGCTCGCCCTCAAGTAGGTATGATTATTTCAATAATAGTAATAATGACGCAGGTATGTTTCTAGCAAATAAGCTCCATTCTTTCAAAAAACTTTTCAAGGCTGCTCACCTTAACGTCCAATCTCCGGAATTTCTGAATCATTTTTGAAGCCTAGTATTTCATCAAATTTTGTTGCATTACCTGGATATAATCTTTTCCGGAATGATAGATTAAATAAAGCTTGTGGGGGTGTAGCAATTTATGTGAAAGATGATATCAAAACAAAAGTTTTAATCACATCTAAACAAGAGTATTGTTCCAGACCAGAGTTTATGCTACTTGAATTATCCTTATCTAGTACTGATAAATTACTCGTTGATATCTGTTATTGCCCACCAAAAATAGGTCATTTTACAGATTTCGAAAATGCCTTGCTTTCTCTTATGCCTTGTTATAGCCGTATACTAGTTATGGGGGATATGAACACCGACTTGAACATGAAAAATCGTAACTTTGACTACTTTCAACTGACTACTATTTTCCAATGCCTAAACATGACTATTTTACCTCTCGATCCAACTCATCATACTAATGAATCTGACACACTTATTGACCTTCTCATTGTTAGTGATCCTAACGAGGTTGTTCGAGCAGGCCAAATCTCAGTCCCAGCTATTTCTGGACATGATCTGATCTACTGTGTACTTTCCCATAAGATACCTAAGCCAGAAGAGAAAATTTTCACTTATAGAGACTTCAAAAACTTTGATGAAGCCGCCTTCCTGACTGATGTGGCTCAGACTCCATGGCATCAAATTGAAGCGTTACCCTCAGTTAATGACATGGTCAATACCTTTGAGAATTGGACTTTGACTTTGTATGACAAACATGCACCTTATGTGACAAGGAGGATTAATAGAAAACGACGAGTACCGTGGATGACTGAAGACATACTTAAGATGATGGGACGTAGAGACAAAGCACATAGAAAATTTAAAAAGACATTTGACTTGGACAGTTTGATAGATTATAGGAGCCTTAGAAATAGAGTTAAACAGGAATTACGGAACTCAAAGATTAGGTACTTGAATTCGTTTATGACAACAATAGACAAGACTCTAAATCACTTTGGCAGGGAATAAAAGAATTCGGGCTTGGCAAACAGAAATCGAATCCACAAATTGACTTACCATTGAACAATATAAATGACCATTTCGTTTCACACTCTAACCAACGCGACGAAGTTGTCATTGCTAATCATATCGATGATCTTAAAGAGCAGGTTACAAACTTAGATTTACCAATTACTGATCAATTTCATTTCCATCCAATCTCAGAAGAAGACACTTTCAGAGCATTTCAACGTATTCATAGTAATGCTACGGGTGTAGACAAAATTCCTATTAAATTTATCAAGAAGATGTTATTTGCTGTTAATCTAGAAAAGATAAGGTATAGTGGGTATTAGCTATTCTATCTTTTTTCTAAATTGTTCAGTTTTGATATTAAGTATTAGCAACTTTTATAACAGCGTAGATATATTATATAATAATTTTTGTATCTTGAAAACCACATAAAAATGAATACTTTACTAGAAAATTATATGCAGCATCCGTTAACATACTTTTTAATCAGGCGGTATGATGCACTGTTCTTCACCATGAATAATAACAATCAAGATGAAGTCCTGATACAATGTTCCGAATTTGCTGACAATGATGATTTAAATAGTAGTTTTCAGCATAACATAGATGTAACAATTAATTGTGTTAGACTCAGATTACTTCATCTCAATATTCGTAGCTATAATAAAAACTTTGATGAATTTCTCATATTGTGGCAGGGTATTAAAACTAAATTTAATGTTATAATTTTAACCGAGGCATGGTTGGACGAGGATAGTGAGCTCATGAGCCTTGACGGGTATCAACTGTTTCGAAGTCACAATGGATTGAATCAATGTGATGGCATAGTTGTGTACTTGGATGATAGCTTATCTTCCGTCACCTGTAACCAGTTCTCAATTGGTGGGCTAGCAACGAGCTTGACCTTGAATTTCACCTGGGCCAATACACCTTGTCAACTTCTCTGTATTTATCGTAGCCCGTCTTCATCTCTTCCATACTTTATTGATAGTTTAACGAATTTGCTCCATACCGACACTAACCCTTCATATCTAAAAATCATAGCTGGCGATATAAATTGCGATATCCTTCACCCAAATATAAACTCGCAAGAGGAACGCTATCTGGATATGCTATATGAATGTGGTTATATATCATGCATAGACCGGATAACGCGTCCCAATAGCAATACATGCATAGACCATTTTTTTATCAAATTGCCGTTCCATTTCAATGCATGTTCTTTCATTCTTCAAACGAGCATAACTGATCATTTTGTAATTGGGTTAGAAGTAGAGAATAATTAGTTGATAGAACCGAGTAGAAATAGTGACACCCAATATTCCAAGATCATTAACTGGTCTGGAATTGATGAAGCCTTGAAAGTGGAGAGTTGGAGACGGGTGGTCGAGGCGGCTGATGTTGATGAGGCTGCTGAGAGTTTCAATGAGATCCTACAGAAAAATTTGGAGCAGTTCACAACATCTGAAAGAGTGTGTGCTAAAACGAAAAAATTAAACCATGGATAACCTCTGGCCTCCTGCAATCGATGCGTCGTCGTGACAAGTTGAGTAAAGATGTCAGGAGAAATCCATACAATAATCAACTCAGACAAAAATTTATTCGATTCCGAAATACACTTAAGGCAGCTATTAAGCGTTCTAAATACATTTATTATAAGAATAAATTGAGTGAAGCTGGGGGAGACTCTAGGAAATTCTGGAATGTTATTAATGAGGTTTCTGGTCGATCCACGGGCAAGCCGAAATTTCCGCTGCAGGCGTACTGTGAGCGCGGCGGTGAGGCCTCTCCCGCTGAAATTAAACAAATAGGTAATGCCTTCAATGAATACTTTGCCTCGGTTGGCTCGCGGTTGGCCGGGGCACTGCGGCCGACTGGTCCACTCGAGGTGGACGACGTCGACCATGCGACGGACGCTGTCTTTGCACTTTGTCCCGTCACCCACAACGAGCTTATCGCGGTAGTGGTCAGTATGAGAGGCGGCTCGGCTCCGGGATGGGATGGAATACCGACCAAGTTAATTAAAAACAGCATTAACACACTACAGTTACCTCTGCTACACATAATTAATCTTAGTTTTACAACAGGTAGATTTCCGAATGTTTTTAAAATTGCCAAAGTTGTTCCTATATTTAAGTCTGGACAAAAAAATGTTACCTCAAACTTCAGGCCAATTTCTATAATTTGCACGGTATCAAAAATAATTGAAAAATGCGTCAAAATACAACTCACAAATTACCTTGAGCGTGAGAAAATAATTTCCAATTCTCAATTTGGCTTCAGACAAGACAGGGGTACTTCCCACGCGCTTTTTGAATTAATAAGATACATAAGTGGAGAAATAGGCAACAAAAAACGGGTGATTGTCACATTCCTCGACCTGGCAAAAGCATTCGATTCTATTGATAGACATAAATTGATAGTGAAACTCCAGCACGCCGGCGTTGAATCCCTGGACTGGTTCATTAGTTACTTAGAAAACAGGTCGCAGTTTGTGTCCATCAACGGTACACAGAGTGACCCAAAAAGCATCGAGTATGGTGTGGTTCAGGGTAGTACCCTGGGCCCCCTACTATTCTCTATCTATATCAATAACATAACTAAAGTAAATATTGTAGGGAAACTATTGTTATTCGTCGATGACACTGTTTTAGTGTCGTCTGGAAGTTCTTGGGACGAAGTCTATGAACAGGCCTCCTCAGACCTACTAAAAGTTAAAAGGTGGTTTGACCAGAACACCCTATCCTTGAATGTCGGAAAAACCAAGTCTCTGCCTATATACTTTAGACAGGATGGCGATCCTGGGCTGAAAAGGCTTGCAATACACTCCTGTGGTGATCTGCGGTCGGCTGCCTGCGGCTGTGACGAGGTTGAGCGTGTGGAGCAGTATTGCTACTTGGGAATAACAATTGATCACAAAATGAGTTGGTCCCCACACATTGTCAATGTTAAACGGAAATTGAGGAAATTATTGTATGCCTTCTCACAGCTTGCATGGTTGCTGGCTGCGGATCAGTGCAGGAGTGTGTATTTTGCGTATGTTCAGTCGCTGCTTCAATATGGTGTAGTGGCGTGGGGCGGTGCCTCAGCCGCTGTGCTTGAGCCTCTGGCTGTCACGCAAAGAGCGCTTATAAAAATTATTCTAAAGAAACCAGTCAGATACTCGTCAGACCAGCTCTTTTCCGATTTCCAGGTCCTGGATATCCGCCAGCTTTACTTGAAATCCATCCTCACATTTATAAAAACAAATAAAACCAATATCTTTACAAACTTACAACATGATTATCAAACCAGACACCGAATAAATTACGGATATAACTTTCCCAGATCAAACTTAACGTCACTGAATCCCTTTTACTTGCCCATTTGATTTATAGAAACCTCCCACAAACAATCATAGATGCAGAAGAACTTGGTGCTGCCGCCTACAAAAAGAGAGTAGGTTTTTGGCTCCGCTCAATCGGCCGGGTGGCCGCCGCGGCGCTGCTGGAGTCGCCATATAGGTGACACGAAGCAGTTGGCACATGCTCAACCACAAACCTCACTAGTTTGTGATTTTGTATTTCAAGCCCTTCATGCCTCACCTGAGTTTCTCTTATTTATTTTAATTATTTATATTCTGCTTTTATATTGTACTTTCTATTTAATGTTGTTGAATCGTCAGTTCAGATAGCTCACCAGAAGATGAAGTATTCTGAGTCGGGTAATTGCGCTGTGTGAATCATCATTCATACAGTTTGTATTTTATACATTACAGGATTTAACATATTTTTTTTATTTATAGGTTAAGCTTGAATCAATATAAATATTATTGACTGTTTTTTTCACTTGTATTACCTGTATAGATTGTGTACTCTTTCCCCGCGCTCGGATCAACAGTCCATGCGGGGAAATAATTATTCCATAATTATTCTGTTCTATATTGTACATTGTTTCTGTATTGGAATAAACAAATTGAATTGAATTGAATTGAATTGAATAATAATTATTTTCTTGTCTATATTATGTAAATTCATCTATAATTTTCCTGTATTGTAAGCTATTGTATATAAGTGTATAAGCCAATATATATTGTAATCTACATAAATAAAGTACTAAATCAATCAATCAATCAATCAATCTCTCTGGATTTGGTAGAGAGTTAGTGGGAAGGATATTTTTAATATTGTTTCCGAAGAATGGACATTGATATGTCCAAAGCTCCGCCAATTTATGTAGATGCATAACAATATAATTATTTATAGTTATTATATTACAAATTGCTTTCTCATATCATATACAGTTCAATAATTATTTTCTTAGTCTATATTATGTAAATTCATCTATAATTTTGCTGTATTGTAAGCTATTGTATATAAGTGAATAAGCCAGTATATATTGTAATCTACATAAATAAAGTACTCAATCAATCAATCAATCTATCTCCGAGGAGGAGAAGAAGGGTGCTATCTCCCGTCAGAGCGGAGTGAGACCCCAGTCATTGTCAAAACCGCAACGTTACAACCGCATAAAGTAAGTCAATCCGCATTTTATGTATTTTCCTCGGTCCTCCGTATTTTGTGAAACCCCTCTAAGTTACCCCGCGTTGTTCAGATAGATAGCTATAGTATTGGCAAAAAATGACTCATTTCAATGCACTGTTGGATCGAATAAGGAGTTCTCCCTCAGTAAAATGATTTATTTCACCAATTATTTAAGGAAAAATCTCACGATAGCATTACCTGTATCTAGCTACGGCTTGAGGCAACCTCCCAGCCTGTACATGTAAGAGTGGCGCTCTCTGAATGGCTGTCTCCAAAATTGGACCCATATGCCTTGTGCCCGTGGTCATGGGCTGTGGCGAATGTGAGCCTGCAATTCAACCAAAAAACAACAATTAAAAAAACAACATAAATATATAAATTGGATATGGATATATTATTACCTATAAAAAATAAACAATTGTTTATATCCAATAATAATTGGGTGGCTCGTTGGAGCAAGTGATAACGCGCCGGTCTAATAATCAAGAGAACCCGAGTTCGTAACTCGACCGGGGCAAAAGTTTTTGATCATAGGACAATCACATAGATACGGCCACCCCGTCTTTCGGAGGAGACAATAAGCTGTCGGTCCCGATTACCTAAGAAGTAGTCGTCATCTCTCATCATCATCCCTCTCACTCATTACCCACGCACAAGCCTAAGAGCTTTGTGGGCATCAACCTAAGTATTATTATTGAACAGTGAAAATGCCAATTTCCTTTTAAAATGACAACACATTATTTCACATATTCATCCTTATTATAATGATTTTTTATTAATTTTTCCTCATAGAATATTATAATAAAGTTGTGACTGCCAAGTGAAACATTTAGGGCCAGTTTCCGAGCTCGGGATTCACCTAAGTTCTAGACTTTAAACAGCTAGAGTCAGAAAATTGGCTTTCTAAATAAACGACATATTTATGGGAACGCGCCAACCAAGCTCCTCGTCAGCCGAGCTCCTTTTAAGACCACTTTCGAGGGGATTGATTGACGGCGTCAACCGAGCTCCTGAGAGAGGAGCTTGGTTGTCGTCTACGGTTCCGACAACCAGTCCCCTCCTAACCAGTAGGGGATTGACTGTCGGGGAGACTCGTTGACGCCAGCGTGACGTCACCAAACCCGACAACCAAGCTCACGTTTGAGTGCCATTTTCGCGATTAAACTGACATATATTTCATGCACTGACTCAATGGATTTTGGAACAGTCCTCAAATCACGCCTGGTTTTCCCAGTCATTCATTGCTTTTTGATGAGTTATATCACATTTTTCAACAACCAATAGTTCAAACTTCATAAAGAGGTTCAGCTTAGGTATTGGTTCATATTTCTATGTTCTTATCCAAGAGCTACGTTTCAAAACAACAAGCGAGTGAAGCGAGGTGAAGTTTATTGAATTCTGTTCAGCTTTCAACGTATTAATTGTTAATTCTACATTATTAAAAGACAATCTGGCAACAGAGCAAAGCGAGAAAGAGATAGCGCTATCAGCTTTGTTGAATGATAGACAAGGATAGCAATACCATTGCTTTGGCATTATAACGTGGACCTCACTGTAGGTACTTGCCAGTGGATGATGTGGACGATATAGTTGAGACCTGTTGCTGCAGTTTGTCCTGCTCCTGCAGATAGAGCAGAGTGAGATCGCCTGCTAGCTCAAAGCAGTGGCCCACCTCTCCCTCCCACTCCACCTGCTTGAACTTGGACGAGGTGGGTGGAGGCACTTTCTCCAAACACAATCCTACAACAAATTTACAAAATATAAATTAGTGAAATATTTCCTCTATGTTTGGTTTTGAAGCATCTAAATTTGAAAATCTACTTAGTGATAATGATCAAGTAGGTACTGAAAATTCTGTGAAGTGAACAACTACAAGACTTAACCTATTTCGGACTATGTGTAACCTTATCTAAATTTGGGAGAGGAATAGCACAAGGTTACCTAATCATTTTTATGAAGTACTTATTATATGAATCAATAAAGAATGTACTGTAAATCCAAACAACAGTGGAACTTTGACAACAAAGTGAGTACCGCATATAGTTCACACAGGTCATTAATTCTCATTTTTTCTAGACCCTAGAAAAGACTCTATAACCTAGACAGAGAATACATACAGAATGGAGAGTATCAATACAACCAAAGCATTTTACATGACGCCAAGACTTGAGTGCACCAAGACTATGTCACGTGACTGCGCTATCTTGTTAAAAATTAAATTTACCGCTACTATAGTGAGGTCCACGTTATAATGGCAGTGTTTGATTAACAATCTTTGTCTATCATTCAACAAAGCGGATAGCGCTATCTCTTTCTCGCTTTGCTCTGTTGCCAAATTGTCTTTATCAATGTAAAATTAATCATTAAATTAACAAAATATTTAATCTTAATTATGAAAATTCATTATGAAATTATTGAAAAGTTTCAAGCTTAATAAAATCTAATTGATTATTTTAAACGAGAATGAACAGTTAATATTACATCAATAAACCTGTATCAGCTACCGTACATAGAAAGCAGAGGATCGGCAACGTTGTTATCCCATCTTTCTCCACTGACTATAGGTAGGCCTACATGCACTTGGGTGAGAAATAGTAGTTGAGAGTTCGTCTGGTTTTTCGCTCCCATTTCAAGTGACAATATTGATGTCCACATTATAATGGCAGTGGAAAAAGATAGGACATTAGCGTTGCCGATTCTCTAACTTGCCACTGCCTTCTATAGAGGATAGCTGATACCGGTATCCATATCTGATGTAATTTTAAAGCCCGGTTGCACAACAGCCGGTTAAATTTTAACCGTGATTAATCTCACGAAAACCAATCAGAGAATGTCTTCTTGATAAGACGGCTTCCCTGATTGGCTCTCGTGGAGTTATTCACGATTAAAATTTAACCGGCTGTTGTGCAACCGGCACTAACTGTTCATTCTTGTTCAAAATAATATATTATTCGTCAAAAATTGATATTTTTCAACTATTTAAATAATACATTTTCGAAGTTGAGATCTTTGAATCTTTTTTTCAATTAATTATATTTCTGAATTGTTCATAACTATTTGGCGACGTTGCGGAGCTAGAGAAGGATAGCGCTATCTGCTTTCTCGGATGTTAGACAAGGAAGAGGAAGTTATTCAAATACTGCCATTATAACGTGGACCTCACTATAAAATTGATAAATCACTAAACATACCTTTGATAGCAAACGATTCAGCGACTATCCTTAGACTGCGACTTGGCAGGGATTTTTCGGTCAGAGATTGCAGGTCGGCCTCATTGTAGTGCGAAAGAGAGTCCTCCCATAGACCCATGGCATAGTGCAGTTTCCCTAGCAGAAGGTGCGAATCTAGGGCTACCCCTGCCTGAAACCAAAAACACATTTTTATCCTTTCTTCAATTTTTTACAAGTACATGATTGATAGGAGAAAGGAAGAATAAGGTAACCTTGTGCTATTCCTCTCCCTAATTTTGATAAGGTTACATACCTATAATCCGAAATAGGTTAAGGCCCGGTTGCACAAAAACCGGTTAAATTTTAACCGTAATTAATTTCACGAGAACCAATCAGAGAAGGCCTTTTTGATAAGACGGCTTCCCTGATTGGTTCTGGTGGGATTAATCACGATTAAAATTTAACCGGCTTTTGTGCAACGGGCAATGAGTCTTTTAGTTTTCTTTGTCTAATGACAGACAAGGATAGAGCTATCTGCTTTGTCCAATGACGGACAAGGATAGAGAAGGAATTTTCGCCACTCTGCACAGAAAGCAGTTGTTTTCCAGTCCCTATGTAGATCTGAAAGACATTGTTTGCGGACGACTCTCGTCTGACGTCAGAACAGGTTTCTTTCCGGCCGCTTGTTGAAAATTTTCGAAAATGTGTTTGGACAACTGTGCCATATGGTGCATTGTGTTCAGGAGGGCGAGATCGGAAATTTCCACCCCACTTTGAGTACCCTACGACGTCTGGTTCTTGAGATATGAGACATCAAAGTTCCCCCCCTCTCATAAAACATTCTTATTCAATTTATTATTCTTATATAGCTGATGCCAGGAAGTTAGGCGGCTTTGTGGGTCACATGGTGTAACCTACTCACAGCTGATGCAATGCATCTATTTATTGCCAAGCTAGATGACAACTCTACTTGACAACATCAGCTGTTGGAACGCACAAGAGACCCACGAAACCGCCTAACTTTATGGCGTCAGCTATACCTGTAGTGTGGCGAAAAATATCGTACGCGACTCTCTCAGAAAGGTGTTTACGGTATTCGGATAACATATTCCCGGGCTCGGCAAGCCTCGCCCGAGAAACTATCCTCATAAACACTAACTTTCTATGCTTGTAGCGTAATATACTATTAAATGATTTGCTGACTTCATAACCTGAATCTCACTTCAGTGAGGTCCACGTTATAATGGCAGCATTTTATTAACATTGGCGTTACTATCCTTGTCATCCATTATCCTAACAGATAGCGCTATCCTTTTCTAGCTCCGCAGAGTTACCAGATCGTATTTCAACACAGTAAAAATATAATTAATAACAAAATGTTCAATCTCAAGCATGAAAATTTATTATTAAATCATTCAATATTTTCTTGGCGAATAAAATATAATTAATTATTAATAACAGTTAATTTTATATAAGATATACCGGTAACAGCTACTAACAGCTAAGTTTATCATTCATTTACAATTAACTTAAGGTCAAAGAAACAGACTACAGTCCAAAACTTCTTTTCATCCCAATTTCATAAAATAAATTGTCCAAATAAAGGTTGTGTGCGACTTTCCAATTCTTCACTAATTTCCACATTGAAACAAAACACAAACACTTGAAACAATTAATTTTGAATTTAGCTAGGTGAATAAAGCAAAATTTCATGTCAATCAGTTCAGTAGTTCAGACGTGATGATGCGTCGTTCGTGAATTTCCAATCCTGTACGTTTACAGTATAAGATAGTTGTTTCCTATCCTAATCGAAATTGAATTATAGGCTATAATGATGGGATTTGAGTATTTGAATACCTTTTTGCCCTGTTCGCTAGCGGCGTTCAGTAGACACCGTTTGGCTTCATGCAGTCCAGACTTTGCCTTGCTTGTGTTGGCCTCAATTGGTGGGCATTCATCCAGGAATGATTCCAGTTTCCCTTCTCCCAACAGAAAATTGCATAGTGGCTCTGAAATCGCAAATTAATCATTCAGTTGGATACCATGTATTATGACAAATCACAGCGTGCTAGTTTGAAAGGAATAAGTTGAGAAGATGGAAGAAAGAGAATTCAAGAAGAGAGGGGAAGTAAAGATAAAGGGGAAGTAAGAAGAGAAAACGAAGAAACGGGAAAAGAGAGCGATCAAAAATAGAAGGTAAATTGAGAATACAAAGTAAAAAGAAAGAGAATTAAAAGATAAGAGGAAGGAAAAAGTTATCATGGTATTAATAACTAATGCTTCCAAAATACACAAACATAGGCCTACATTAACCAAAGAGTTATGATACATAGAACGAACGACAAAACATGCATTGAAATCCATCATAACAGCTTCACATTGACAAAAAATATGCAACCAGTACAAATACTGGAGATAATTTTTTTAATGAGAGTGGAAGAGTATGAAGTTATATCACCACATATTTTCAAAAGAATAGCATAACATAACCTAGCTAGAGACACATAAGATATAGCCTTGTTTAGGTAACAATAATGAAAAAAAATTGAAAAAATATCACAGTATCATGCAATGAACATCAAGAAACACCAATTTTCAATAGTTACATGTAATAAGAACAAAAATGAACACATAGTCAAGTTCAGCTACATTAAAAAAATAATAATAATGTTCGTATGGCTTTTATTGGTGGGGAGTTCCTGATGGAAGTTCCACCTCGCCTGGATATATTATTTGAGCCTTCAATGGACCCCTTACAACTGTCATACTTCAGCCGGGACCGACAATTTAACGTGCCCACGCGTAACACGGGAGTGACCAGTTCAAAACTTTTGCCTCTGAGTGGAGTTTGCACCCGGGATCTCTAGGTTGCTACGCAAGCACTCTATCCACTAGACCACGGATCACTCCGTTATTATAGCTACATGAACTTAACTCTACTGTGATGATTATGATGAGGAAATCATCAAGACGATAGTTGTGGATAAAAATAACCAAAGGCCCCAAGTATAAAAACTGAATTTTTGAAGCTCCTTAGGCGGATGCATTGTCTCTTATGGGGTGAACTATCAAAATAGACGCTACCCGTAAGAGACCATGTATTTTCTGAAGACGAACAAAATACATTCAACGGGGAATATGCTTTTATAGTTGGAGTTTTTGCACATTGTAAACTAGGAATAAACTTTTTTCTAAATATTATTTGAATAGGCCATTCTAGCCTTTCTTATTATACTTATAACCTAACCAGGGTACTTCATAATCAAAAATTGTGATAATATAGAACTGAGAATAGTTGGTAGCCTAAGGTAAAATTTTTAAATGTAATACTTAGTTATGAAATTCCAAAATAAACTTCAGACAGTTAAAATTGAGATTTTAGTGTAAAGCCTAATATTCACACACAGAGAATAATATGAAAGTATTCCATAACAGTTGGAATGTACATGCTCAAGATGTAACTTACTCAAATCAAAAATAATTAGGCAACATGAAAACACCAAGATTTGATAACTGTTCAAATACATACTCGAAACAGGTTCATGACTCCGAGATAAATGTTCAACTAACCGTATCCATTACCTTTAGCTGAATTTCTAGACTTGAGTTGTTCTGCTAGTTCAATCACTCTTTTCCAGTTGGATTCTTCACGACTCTTTTCTATTTCAGTTTCAATACGAACTGCGTTCCTTCCTTTACCAGCCATTATATCATCTTATGTAGGTAATTATCTAGCAATAATTACGAAGAAGGTCAACAGAACAATCTGTCAAAATGACATAACATTATCGAATTGTCCTTACAAAAGCTGAAGTACAACCTAACCTAGTTTTCCTTTAATATTTTTAATAAAAATGGCGACGAAACATTTAGGATCAATGTATCGATATAATTTATTTAGTCACGATACATCGATATTTTTTACTGAAAAGAGATAATCGATATATCAGATCTATCGACAGTTTTGTTATTGGTATGTCAATATTTCAATTGTGATGTATCGATTCATTTTCTATAGAAAAAAGATAATCGATATGATTTAGTGGAGAAGATAATGAGATAAAAAGATTTATCGACAGTTTTGTTATCGATATATCAATATTCAGATTATGATATATCGATTTATTTTTTATTAAAAAAATCGATCTATCAGATCAGATTTATCGACAGTTTTGTTATCGATATATCAATATTTCGATTTATTTCATCTTTCAATGCCCTCTATAAACATGAATAATATGGCGACGATGCCAGAGGCACTGGCTAAACAGCGGCAAAATTTAAAATGTCTTAGTGAGAGGAATGTCAATAACGTCTTTTAATTAATTGAAGTTTTTATATGATTAGATCAATGTCCATTTACAATAATTACAACAAATTGATCTTATTGTTAAATAAATATTACCCATTTATTTAACTCTCAGTCTGGTCAACTATTCACATGCGCACCCACACCAAAGAGAAGCCTTTTCAGTGTACCGTCTGCTCCAAAAGGTCCTCTGATTCTGGTGAACTAATAATATTCTGGTGAATAAATGAATATTACCCATTTATTTAACAGTTATTCCATCTATTACCTCAAACCATGGAATAAAAATTATTATTATTTCCTGTCCCAACATCCATAAAAGTGCGGTTTATGGTAATGTTCATCTTGGGCTCATTTGTAGTACGATACCTACCTAATTAGATCTCTGATTAATTGAACTAGGTATCTATATGAAAATTTATAATTTATTTATTATAGAATCTTCAATACAACTAGCCCAAATCAAATTACTCTCGTTATGCCTTAAAATTACTGGAATTTTTCAAGCTCAAACCCCATATATGAACATTCTATTGATTTCAATGAATATTGAATAAATATAATTATTCTTCCCATTTCTGATGGGACTATTCAAACTTGCTAAGATGCGCTGAGTGCAAATATTCCCATTAGACTGTCTCTTTTCTTTTTAAGGCTACTTGTAATAAAAGTAGAAATACAAATCTCAGTACGGTAGGCTACCTTTTTTGAATTATTTTATCACAACATGTTTCGAACATTCATGCCATTTTCAAGTGATTTGAAATAAATAATGCTGAAAGATTATTTATTTCAAATCACTAGAAAATGGCATGAATGTCCGAAACATGTGATAAAATAATTCAAAAATCTGGTGTGGCGCACTCACACAACTTTCCTTGCCGTTATGAAAATTGATCACCTGACGCTATAGTGTTCCCGCGCATCTCAAATCTACTATTCAAAGATTTGAGCCAACTGGTGACAGGGCAATAATGCTGGATACACACATGAAGTCTGCTATCTCTTCATAGTGAATGATTTAATAGAATCAACAATAATTTGCAATTGAATAATCACATTTTCTCGAATTTAAAGCTTATTTTCAATTTTAGGTGAAAATGTTACTAAACATTAATTGTAGAGATTTTCATGCTCAATCTACTCCACTTGATTTTTTCGTTTCAATTGTATCTCAAGCCTGATAATTGGGAATCTATCTGCATTGATGGGGCGAAGCTCCTGAAATTTTTACAGATATGGGACTTGTGGGAGTTGATAGAGCTTATCGATGACTATTTTAGGTATGAATTTTATCAAAATCGTTGGAGCCGTTTCCGAGAAAATCACGAAAAACCCTGTTTTTGACAACGTTCTCGCCATTTTAGCCGCCATCTTCAATTGCATTTGATCGAAATTGTTCGTATCGGATCCTTATAGTGAAAGGACCTTAAGTTCCAAATTTCAAGTCATTCCGTTAATTGGGAGATGAGATATCGTGTACACAGACGCACATACACTCATACACACACACACAGACCAATACCCAAAAACCAGTTTTTTGGACTCAGGGGACCTTGAAACGTATAGAAATTTAGAAATTGGGGTACCTTAATTTTTTTCGGAAAGCAATACTTTCCTTACCTATGGTAATAGGGCAAGGAAAGTAAAAATAAGGGTACCGTACTGAGATTTGTATTTCTATTTATATTCTTATTAGAACTCATGGGAATAACTCCTAATTCCCTTTTCTTCAAAAATTACCAGTGAACTGGATAGCTGGCGTCATGAAATTATACTTCTAAGATGGTAGGTCAGGCAATACCGTATTTTACTGTACCGGAAACGGACACTGAATTGTATGAATCCAGCTAAAACAAGCGCTGGATATATTATTGAAGTGCTGATATATAACATATTTATTCTAGAATCTTACATAAATCCTAGAAGAAATTGTACAGTGCTTTCTTTTGTTATAATATTGAACTTAATATTCAACTGAATCTAGAATCATAATAAATATGGCATAACACAAATAACATTGAGTGGAAAGAAGGTTTTCATAAAAAAAACTCAAGTCAAAATAATAAACTTTGTTTATATAAATATTATAATGAAGAATTATCACTAATCAACTGATGGAATCAGTATAACTTCAAAACAAACGGAAATAGGTTATTGTTTCCATTTAACATGACAAAGGGTCAAAATGAAATGAAGCGGCGAAGGTAGAGTGTATCAGAGAAGGTCGGTTCAAGTGTTTAAATAATGCATGTATCTAAAATGTTTCCGTTTCCTTCTACCTTCGCCACTCTAATATGTTCAGATACATTCTAATACCTGCATTATTTACAACACTCTCAGCTACCTTCTCTAATAGACTCTACCTTCGCCGTTCCACTATGTTTACAGTGAGGACGACGTTATAATGGCAGTGGAGAAAAATAGGAGAACAACGTTGCCGATCCTCACTGTCTTGTCAATGCCTTCTATAGACGGTAGTTGATACAGGTTTATTGATGTAATATTAACTGTCCATTCTCGTTTAAAATAATTATATTTTTCAAAAATTTCAGTAATTTCTCGGTAGCTTGTACCGAGATGGTTTTTAGTGACTTTAAGGTAATGACAATACGACAATTATATATTAAAATCGTAATTGAATACTTGATAAAATATAAATACCTTTTTCCTTTTTCCTCGCACATTAAATTCAATTGTAAATAATTACCATTTAAGGCCCACTGCAAATAGATATGTCACCAATATTGAATGTTTAAGGAAACAGTTGATCTATATAGGCACTAAAATAATAAACCTTATTCCGGACCACTACCTCATAGACTCTAAGATTAGTAGAAAAACTGAACTAGAAATAAAAACCTGGACATACAGTAACTTTTTCTTCCATATCGACTTATGAATCTCGAGATTTCTGCTCAAACTACTGTTTGCAAGACCATTTATTTTAGATACATTTGTTGAAAGTGGACTCGCTTACAAATTTTGCACATTTTTTTTCTCTTTTTTCCTACTATCTTCTCCAATACTGCCCTTTTTCTTCTCCTCTTCACCCCTTCTTTCCTTAATTTTATACCCTCTACCTGCCTATTACATGGTAAACCATAGGTATTTTTCCTCCTTTCTTTCTTTTCAGCACACCCCGCCATGAAGCCTGTTTTTGTATTTCATTGGAAATTTATTTTTTATTGTGATTTTTTGTGTTTTTGATTTCTTTTATTTATATTGTATTGTGTTGATTGAAATAAATTGATTGATTGATGTAATATTAACGGTTCATTCTAGTTGAAAATAATCAATTATATTTTATCAAGCAAGAAATTCTATTAATCAATAATTTCATAATGCATTTTCATTATTAATATGAAATATTTTGTTAGTTAATTACCAATTCTACATTGTTAAAAGCCGATCTGGCAACAGATCAAAGCGAAAGAGAGATAGCGCTATCCGCTTTGTTGAATGATAGACAAGGATAGCAACACCAATGTTAATCAAACACTGCCATTATAACGTGGACCTCACTATAGATCTATACAAACCAATAGCATTGAGGCTGAAGGCGACTCAAGCAAAAGTATATCCTCAAGAATATCGATGCCTTTACAATCAAAACCGTTACAGAAAATATTCAAGTATATTCAAAGTAATTTATAAATGAATTTCCTACAATAACTTACTTTCATAAATCAAACTAAGCTTATAATGAATGCTACCACTGTAGCAGTGGACTGTCTCTATTTACAGATGATACAATGAAATACAGTAGTTAGAAAGCGTGTAACCTACATTAATCTATACAAAAATATAATGACTAATAGTTATTTTACTATTTTTCTTAGAAAAATATGTAAAGATCATGATGATGAATTCAAGATTAAACCTTCTGAATATTAATTATTATTAAACGAAAATCCCAATTAAATGCTGTAAATCACCCCGAAGACTTCTGCTACTGCAAATATTGACAAGAGGGTAAACAGCTAGTTGGAAATTCGATGAGCGCTACTATACAAAAATTATTTGTCATTCCCGGGCTGACAAATAATTTTTGTGTCGTAGCGCTCACCGAATTTCCATCTAGCTGTTTACCCTCTTGTCAATATTTGCAGTAGCAGAAGTCTTCGGGGTTATTTACAGCATTTAATTGGGGTTTTCGTTTAATAATAATTATTCATTAATTAGCATTTGAGCAAATGCAATTTCCAATTTATTTCCATCTGTATTCTGAATATTCTCTAACTTGTTCAACAAGTTTTAGATGATTTCACACAGGCTACAGCTTATCTGATGTCATCTAAGGCTCAAATAGACGCTCAGTATTATTGTACAATATATCACCCAGTTACACATATAATACATCATAATAAGAAAACAAAGATATTGTCAAATTTCACTAAAAATTTATTAAAAACTTTAAAACAGAACCATGGTTTCACGTAGTTAACCAACGCATCATCAGCTGTGGTTGGTTAACTACGTGAAACCATGGTTCTGTTTTAAAGTTTTTAATAAATTTTTAGTGAAATTTGACAATATCTTTGTTTTCTTATTATGGAGAGATTTCACAACATCACCATAAATTCTACTAATTTTATAATACATCACGTTTATTGAGGTGCGTACAGATTTACGCGCCGCGAACATGAGCAATTCACTTTTAATCAGCTGATGCCAAGCTTTCTATAATTATCTGTATCTTACCGTTTCTGTAAAAATACAGATATAATCAACTGATTAAAAGTGAATTGCTCATGTTCGCGGCGCGTATATCTGTACGCACCTTTACAGTTGTGTGACCTGACGTTATAAGTGAGCACTATATTGTACAAATATTTCACGTCTATAATTGACCGCTTTATATTTTTTAGATGATTCCATACAATCTATAGCTTATTTCAGGATTTAGTTCATCTGTACTGTTTTTCAACAGGATTCTAGATGATTTTAGACAATCTATACTGTTTTTCAACAGGATTCTAGATGATTTTAGACAATCTATACTGTTTTTCAACAGGATTCTAGATGATTTTAGACAATCTATACTGTTTTTCAACAGGATTGTAGATGGTTTTAGACAATCTATACCTCAGACTAAGTTACTCACTGTACAGTTTTCCTCCATTATTTTACGGAGTAGAAGCTGTAATCTAACTCAGGGCCGGTTTCCGAACTCGGGATTTAGCTAAGTTCTAAACTTTAAACAGCTGGAGTCAGAAAATTGGCTTTCCGAAACGGGGCGTAGTCGCAGTCCACGTTTAAATTGAATTTCGAAAAACTAGAAGATTGAACACAAAATAGAATACAGAGAAAAATAGTGTACAGTTTCAGATAGACTATTTTGAATCATTTAGGAATGTTTCATTTCGTCAAGGAAAAACGTTTCCAATTATAGAAATGAGAAAATAAAGATTATCATAAAAACGGTGACTACGCCCCGTTTCAGAAAGCCAATTTTCTGACTCCAGCTGTTTAAAGTCTAGAACTTAGCAAAATCCCGAGCTCGGAAACCGGCCCTAAATGTATTTCTCATGAATCGTAGAAACAGTAATCTAATATAATTCAAATATAATCGCAAATTTTGTACGAAGACGCAAAAAATCAATCAATATTTTTTACATCGTAGATGTTGATATCTTCATCTAATGAATTCCTCGCAAATCACTTACGAACAGTATCAATCACTGTTTTACATCATCAGCTGAATTTCGTACGATAACGCACGATAATCACTATATTATACATCGTAGATGCTGTCATCTAATATATTTCTCGTAGGAAGACGCACAATATCAAACAACTTTGGGTGAGTTTTGTTGTCGCCTCTGTTTTTCCCAGGCGTTGACCCTGTTAAGAGGATAGCACATGATTCCTGAGATGAGGATCAGAGTTCCTGAGAAGTAAAACGATGCATTATAGCTGCCCATCAGATCTGTCAATAGACCTGTAACAAAACACACACAAAAATTGAAATCTCAATTCATTTGTGTGGTACAATTAATTCTAAATTCATTTATTTACAACTTCAATTTCATTCAAGTCAAATACATACGGTAGTCACATCTACATTGGTACATTACAAAATTTTGTTAAAAATATTAAAATTACAAGAAATAGCTCAATAATTCCTATAGTGAGGTCCACGTTATAATGGCAGTGTTCGATTGGCAATGGTATTGCTATCCTTGTCTATCATTCAACAAAGCGGATAGCGCTATCTCTTTCTCGCTTTGCTCTGTTGCCAGATCGTCTTTCAACAATGTAGAATTAATAATTAATTAACAAAATATTTCATCTTAATTATGAAATTATTGAAAAATATGATTTTTTGATTAATAAAATATAATTGATTATTTTAAATGAGAATGAACAGTTAATATTACATCAATAGACCTGTATCAGCTATAGAAGGCATTGACAAGACAGAGGATTGGCAACGTTGTCTCCTATCTGGTTTTGGTAGAGAGTTAGTGGGGAGGATATTTTTTATATTCTTCCCAAAGAATGGACATTGATATGTCCAAAGCTCCGCCAATTTATGTAGATGCATAACAATATGATTATTATCTATAGTTATTATATTACAAATTGCTATTTCATATAATATACAGTTCAATAGTTATTTTCTTAGTCTATATTATGTAAATTCATCTATAACTTTGCTGTATTGTAAGCTATTGTATACTAGTGTATAAGCCAGTATATATTGTAATCTACATAAATAAAGTACTCAATCAATCAATCAATCTTTCTTCACTGCCGATATAACGTAGACCACTATAGCAGATAACACGTGCTCCGTAAGGTTCTAATTAAAAACTTGACAAACTGTAAACTTGACCTACTGAAATCTTCAACTTAAGATTGATTTAAATCCACCCCATACCCTAATACCATATTGCAAAACCGACTGGGCATAAGCGTAGTATATTAACAGCAGGATATCTAGATCACCCATCCCGTTTAATCTATGAAATTTATGGATCACATGTTTCATTTTTTTGCACGTATTATTTATGTGAGCATTCCATTTGAGTTGTGAATCCAACATTACTCCAAGGTATTTTGTCTCTCTTACTCTCTCCAGTTTCTGACAATCACAGCCTCTATCTCTCTCCCGCAAGCCTACCCACTCCCCACAATTGTTATTATGAGTGCAGTCTGAGTAGTGGATTTTTATTCCACTTCGAAATGCATCAGTAGGGATAGCCCTTTCTGATGGAGAGAAAAGCATGTATACAATTTTTTCACATCAAGTGTCAGCGTATGATGATCAAGCCATGACTTCACTTCGGTCAGACCAGACTCAGTCAAACGCTTAGTCTCTTGCCAGCTGGATCCAGTGAAAATCAAGGCCGTATCATCTGCAAAGGAGATTGCATGACATCCGTTTATGTGGATTTTCAAGAGTTCATTGAAATGGACTAAAAATAATATCGGCGAGAGAACAGTACCTTGAGGAAGACCATATTCAGACAATGTCACTTTGTTGGTTTCAAGGATCAGTACTCTTTTATGCAAGTAACCCTTGAATAAATTTAACACATTTCCCCGGAAACCTATTCTCTCCAGTTATACAGAAGGACACTATGAGGAATGGTATCATAGGCCTTAGCCAGGTCTAGAAAAACTGCCAGGGTTTTTTTACTGTTTTGGAAGTTTTGCGTTATAATTCTCACCAACTCAGTCATTGCGTCTCCGGTGGATTTTCCCTCTTGGAAACCGTATTGGTTAGCAGCAATAAATTTATATTTTTCAAAGTATACCAATATACGTTTCTTAATTATCTTCTCAAAAATTTTCGATAGATTGCTAATAAGACTGATGGGGCGGTAATTCTCGGGCGCCTTCCTGTCACCAGATTTACTAAAGTGGAATTATTTTTGCAATTTTAAAATGAGATGGAAAATGGCCAAATTTGAAACAATTATTAAATAACATTGACAAGGGCTTAGCTATGTACTCAGCAATATTCTTCAAGCATATGTTGCCTATTCCATCCATCCCCGGAGAGGCATTATTACTTTTCAAGTTCTTGATACAAAGTAATACCTCATCATAACTCGATGGGTGCAAAAAGAATGAGTTCGGAGAGTTGGCCGCTGAACAAGGTGAGTACTGTGAGTTTAACAAACTCTGTGTAGACCTATCCTGGATTTTCTCTGCATAATTTCTTCCTACTTCCGAAAAATATTTTTTCCTACAGTTACGTTGAAAAGTGGCCATTGCTGCACTGATTACAGAACGCAAAGAATCACTTTTCCGCTCTAGTGCGGGAAAAATTTTTCTGCACTCCAGATTTGCAACATGGCAACGCAAAATAGTTAGCAGGTTATATGGAGCAACAGTGCAGCAAAATCAAATGAAGTTGGTAACAGTGACTGGGCTGCTATAGTGAGCAGAGGTGCAACGAAGCACAACGAGCAAATTATTACTATTATATATTATAACCAAGGTCAACATTTTTATTCAATATTTTAGACAATAAATTAAGGTTTTTATCAATAATAAAATTACACAGAAAAACATTTGATGCATTTCAGGCAATTTTACCCATAATTACCCACTTTTCATATTCAATGGTAACTGTAGGAAAAACTTAATTTGAAATACGTGCGCAAAGTTCCTCTGCTGCACTCAACAAACCATTCCGCCCTCGCCTACGGCTCGGGCGTAAACGTTTCTTTCGGTGTAGCAAACTGTCACTTTGCGCACTAGTTGCACAAATAACTAATTCATAATAGCGGGGTCAATTTCCGGTGGTTTATACTTACGTTGCATCTCTAGAATCTCCTCTATGCAGTTCCAAGTCTTTATACTATTACCTTTGGAGTTTGATATTTTAGTTCTGTAATAGTCAAGTTTAGTTTTTTTAATAAGCTTGTTCAACATATTTCTATAGATTTTATAAGTATTTGTAATTGGACATTGAGGGTTGACTGTTAAATTTTTATGCATCTTGTCTCGTTCCCTGTTGGATCTTATCAACCCTGGAGTTATCCATTTTTTAGTGGTTTATTTCTGTTTTTAATTTTGATTGGAACAGTAGAGGATTTTATGTACCGCATCAGTTTACAGTAAAATTCATTAACTTTATCATCTAAATACATATTATCGCCATTAAAAGAAGTCTCATTTTCCCAGTTTTCTTGTTTTAACTTGTCAATCAATTTAGTATAATCAATTTTTTCAGTGAATGTCACTTCAATTCCCTTCGAACCAGTGTATGAGTTTCCTAAGTGGAAAGTTGTACAGAAATGGTCCGTAATATACGTTTTTTGTAGGACATAACTATCTCTAAAATTAAAATTTTCCAAAATATATGATCTATACATGTATTCGAGTTACCTGAAATACGAGTAGGTTTATTATAAGGGATTGAAGACCATACATTTGCAAGAGACTGTTGTATTCCGTTGCTAAGTTACTGTTGCTTAAATCTTCAATGAAGAGAACATTTTCAGTTTTATTAATACCAGATAAACTCGTATCTAGGTCATTCAGAAAAGCTTCTATATTCGAGGATGGAGATCTGTAGACTGCAAATAATGTGATAGGGTGTTTAAAAGCCTCTAATCTAATAGCGATAATATCCGCTTCCGAATTCTGACAATCAAGATAGCGTACATCAATAGATTCCTTCACAAAAATACACAATCCGTTACTTTTATTCAGTTGTCCTGGTTTATCTATAACTGTATAGCCATCGATGCTTTAGTGGAAGTTCTTATCTTTCGTCATCCAAGTTAAAACTATTACATCATACTTTATAGTACAGTTCTGTAGAACATAAATGAATTCGTCAAAATTCTTACACAAGCTTCGTATGTTCATGTGAATGATATTCAAAAAATCAACAGAATCTGTTGAACCTACATGAGAATGATGCTCAAAATTGATAATACTCTCAATTGCATCGAAGCATTCCAAATTTATTACACCATCAAAACTATATTGATTTTCCATGATTAACGGAAACTTACATACAAATAATAATTATGCCCCAAACGGGAAAAATCTTCTTCCAACACAACAAAATTAGTGACGCCCATCAAGATTCTATCTTCATAACATACTGTTCTTTTTTCCCTAAGAAGGAACTCAAGATTCCAAAAATAATAACAATTTTGTTCAGTACCACTCGCATAACTGTTAAAAATTGAACAGTAAAAAGTATTATTTTTATAAATAATAAGACATTTTAAAGGGTTAGTAACATAAATCAATGAATCAAGTACCTTCATGACAAATTTTAAAGAAATTAAACCAAAAACAATTAATTCAATATCTTTTCGATAGTCTATACTATTTTCATCAAATCCGTCTCATCCCGAACCTGCAGCACATTTCCTCCCTCAACTCTCCTCACCAGAATCTTCCCATCCCTGATCCAAACAAATTTGTAGCTTGAATGAAAAAAGACTAAGAAATTGTCAAAAAACCACTGATTTATTGATAATTAGAAAGACCGGTTTCGGTTATTACACCATTGTCAATCTCTGATAAACTAAAACTAAATACAAGAGCAGCAGAATTTATACTAGTAGGCGAGTACTGCTATTGGTCGAGGGCATGAACGCCTGCCATTGGCCTAGCTAGACAGTCTCCTCCCCCTCAACGGTGTGACAAAATGGCGGCTTAAGCAACAGAATCGCCATGATAATAAAAAAAAAAATTATTATCATTTATTATTATTTTATTATCATGGCGATTCTGTTGCTTAAGCCGCCATTTTGTCACACCGTTGAGGGGGAGGAGACTATCTAGCTAGGCCAATGGCAGGCGTTCATGCCCTCGACCAATAGCAGTACTCGCCTACTAGTATAAATTCTGCTGCTCTTGTACTTAGTTTTAGTTTATCAGAGATTGACAATGGTGTAATAACCGAAACCGGTCTTTCTAATTATCAATAAATCAGTGGTTTTTTGACAATTTCTTAGTCTTTTTTCATTCAATATGAATAATTACCACAATATCAACTTCTCAACTACACAAAAAAAAAAAAATTGTAGCTCTTGATTGTAGCTTGTGTTTTTGCCTTTTTGAACAGTTCAAGAAAGAAAGGGGTCGTGCGCTACAATTCGTCCGATCGGTAGCTTTCTATTTATTAAACTTGTTGAGATACCCGGCCCAGATTTATCATCCTTCGCAGCTTTTAGAAAGTCATTGAACCACGTTATTTTGTCTCGGCGACGAATAAATTTATAAACAATGGGTTTCACTGCTCCCCGTACCCTACCTGGCATCCTATGAGCCACACTCAAGTCCCTGGACTTAACAGAACTTCCCAACTTATCTGATAGTTGATCAAATACCTCAAAAACAGATTCATTTTTAGTTTCAGGGAGCCCGGAAAGAATTAAGTTATCCTTGCGTGTATACAACTGTAGCTCAGCCAGTTCACTCTTCATAAAATTGTTTTCATCCCTAACCTGGGCGATACTACAGAACTAATCAGAGATGACAGCTTCTCTGTCTTGGTTGCACAGAAGACGGCTTCTCTGATTGGTTCTCGTGGAATTAATCACGATTAAAATTTAACCGGCTTCTGTGCAACCGGGCCTAAGCGATTTAAATCACAATTTGTACCAATTCGGTGAGTTATTTATCATGTTTTGTTGGTAAATTAATAATAAGCGGTTGTGTACCAGCTAGTGGAGCCCCCACAACAGCAGACAGGCCTTGGAATAGCAGCAAAAGACCGAAAGCATTGGTCAGTTTTTCCAGTCCTATCAGGTCCACTATCAGAATTGAACGCAAAGATGCGAAGCATGCTGAAAATAGACAAAAATATAAATTAAAACATATAAAAAAATGATAACACTGATAAGACTACACAATATTGACAGAATAGCATGGTACAGGGTATAATAATGCCACAGTATCTGGTCAGGGTATGATAGTAAATAATGGACATGAGAATATTGAAAGGAGAGGAAATCACCAAAGAATATAAGGTACAAAATAAAAGAGAAACAAATACAAGAGCGATTCGAGACTAAAACCACAGCACAAAGTTTAGCCATATTCAATAATACTATTGATTACCCAAGTAAAATATTCTATATTCTTTATTGATTCATACAATAAGTACATCATCGAAATGATAGGGAGAGGAGAAATAAGGTAACCTTGTGCTATTCCTCTCCCAAATTTAGATAAGGTTACACATAGTCCGAAATAGGTCAATACAATAAGTACATCATCGAAATGATAGGGAGAGGAGAAATAAGGTAACCTTGTGCTATTCCTCTCCCAAATTTAGATAAGGTTTCTTGTAGTTGCACTTTTTGTGTTGTTGAGAAGTTGATATTGTGGTAACTATTCATATTAAATAGAAATACTAAGGATTTGTCAAAAAACCTATAAAAACCGTTCAGTTTATCAGAGATTGACAATGGTGTAACAACCGAAACCGGTCTTTCTAACTATCAATAAATTTGTGTTTTTTGACAATTTCTTGTAGTTGTTCACTTCACAAAATTTTCAGTCCTTAATTATTTTTACAAAGTAGATTTTTAAATTTAGATGCTTCAAAACCAAACATAGAAGAAATATTTCACATTATTATCACTAAAATAGGAAATATTCACCTATTAATGAGATAATTTTGCAGGACCTAAAAACAAAATTAATATTCTATATAATATAGATGTGTTTTCATTGAAAATTGGACATGTGAAGGAAGCCAACCTAGTTTTTTATTTATTGATAGAAATCAGACACAATCCTGGTGTAAACAACAGGAATTTGCTCAAAACTGCTTTCAGCCTTAATTTGAAATAAACAGTCCAGAGTTCATGATTTACACACAATTTTAAGTCCAAAAAAAATGTATCAACTATTTTTTTTTAACTGAGACATCACCTAAATTTGTAAACACAAGTATTGCCTTAGGCCCGGTTGCACAACAGCCGGTTAAATTTTAACCGTGATTAATTTCACGAGAACCATCAGAGAAGGCGGTTTTGAAAAGACGGCTTCTCTGATTGGTTCTCGTTGAATTAATCACGGTAAAAAATTAACCGGCTGTGTGCAACCGGCACTTAGTGTTATTTATCTACCAATTTTTTCACATCAGTGGTGTTTGTTACATAGAAAGAAAAAACATATTATTACTACCATGAGTAAAAGCAGTTCTGTGAAATTCCTGAAAGTTTGCAACACTATTGGTTTTTTTACTTCCCTTGCCCTATTACCATAGGTAAGGATGTATTGCTTTCCAAAAAAAATTAAGGTACCCTAGTTTCAAGTTTTCTATACGTTTCAAGGTCCCCTGAGTCCAAAAACATGATTTTTGGGTGTTGGTCTGTGTGTGTGTGTGTGTGTGTCTGTGAACACGATAACTCCATTCCTAATTAACCGATTGACTTGAAATATTAAACTTGAGGTCCTTATACCATGAGGATCCGACAGTAAGAAATTCAATAAAATTCAATTCAAAATGGCGGAAAAAATGGTGGATAATGACTAAAAAACCATGTTTTTCACGGTTTTCTCGAAAACGGCTCTAACAATTTTCTTCAAATTTATACCATGGATAGCTATTTATAAGCCCGATCAACTGACAAGAGTCTCATTTCTGGAAAAATTGCAGGAGCTCCGTAATATTCTTGAGAAAAATGGCGGGTAATCACTAAAAAAAAACATGTTTTTAGCGGTTTTCTTGAAAACGGCTCATACGATTTTCTTCAAATTTATACTATGGATAGCTACTTATAAGCCCTATCAACTGACACGAGTCTCATTTCTGGGAAAATTGCTGGAGTTCCGTAATATTCTTAAGAAATATGGCGGATAATTACTAAAAAAACCATGTTTTTCACGATTTTCTCAAAAATGACTTGACCGATTTTTTTCAAATTCATACCCTGTATAGTTATTTATCAGCTCTATCAACTGGCATGAGTTTCCTTCCTGGGAAACTAATGGGGGGTCCTCCCCATCCTTGAGAAATGGACTTTGTAACCTCCTTCTCGTGCATGAGGTAGGTAGGTAGAGCAGTTTATAGAAAGAGCACGTCATAGTCGAGATATTTCATCTGTAGAACAGCTGTTTCGACGACTTTTGAAAAAATCATAGAATTTCACAATTTACACAAAGGAAAAAGTACTCTGAAACAATAATACACATATACAGTAGTCTAATAGTAGTTTCAAATTTATGTTGCCGCCATTCGTCATTATGTTTTTCCCCTAATTTATTATCGTTTGAGAATGAGGCTTACAGTTCAATAAGCAAGGAAAGTTGTGTGAGTGTACCACACCAGATTTTTACTTATAGTAAATTTCTGATCCAACAAAGCAATCTAATAAGAATACGAATGAAACTTGCATTTAGGGCCGCTCACCTTTGTTTTGGCGCGTAAATCGACCTGATATCAAGGTCCGAGCGGCTGTCACTAGTCTTGCAAAAGTTTCTTGATATAAAAGAATAAGGTAGAAGATATATGATTCACATTTGATCTTCTTCTTTCTTCTTGTTTCTTTTTCTTCATGTCTTGAATAATATTATATAAAATATAGAGGAATTCACTTTAAAAGATTCAATCATTTGCAAGCTGATAAACAGCTAAAGATGATTTGGCCCAATGAGAAGATACTTCAGTGAGGTCCACGTTATAATGACAGTATTTGATTAACACTGGTGTTATCTTCGTCTATAGTGAGGTCCACATTATAATGACAGTGTACGATTGACAATACTGTTGCTGTCCTTTTCTATCATACAACAAAACAGATAGCACTATCTCTCTTTGCAATGTTGTCTATTTGCCAGAATATTTTATATTTACTTTTGACAGTGACTATACAAAACTGAACAAACTATATTCTCAGCCGCCATTTTTTTCTTCATTCTATCAAAATACTTGAGTACACAAGTCGTATAATTGATTTTAAATGTATTTTTAAAACAATGAAATTTCAATTCAATTCAATTTATTAAAAACACACAAAACAAGACAAAACAAAATTACAAAGAATTATGAAACAAAACACAATAAAATGTGTTACAAATATAAAAAACCATGGGCTTTGTGGTTGGGTGTGTTGGAGAAGAGTAAAAAAAAAGAGAGGAAGATACCTAGCCAACTATGGTTTCCCATGTAATAGGCAGGCAAAAATAATTTTTAAACATTACCTTATGAGAAACACAAATTAAAATACCTGAAATTATATTTTAAAAGTTGATAACTAACCATCCTAGACTTCATCCATGCTTAAGTTAGCCTACCCGTATAGGTTAGACCTACTCTTACCGGTAAGTTTAGTGTTTTAGTTTTAGTGTAAAGTTTCAGCTATTTTGAATTATCTAAGAATGTTTCATTTCGTCAAGGGAAAACGTTTCCAATTATAGAAATGAGAAAATATAGATTATAATAAAAACTGCGACTATGTCCCGTTTAGGAAAGCCAATTTTCTGACTCCAGCTGTTTAAAGTCTGGAACTTAGCTAAATCCCGAACTCGGAAACCGGCCCTGAGACTCCACTATAGCTATGTCGAACGATAATAATTATATAACGAAATTTTCACTACAGAAATTCAATTGATTTGCTGCATTTATCGTTGAGTTTCTACATACAGGTAGAAATCGTAGCGTCAATTGCATCAATTTTAAGAGTTGCATTTTTACTTTCCTTGCCCTATTACCATAGGTAAGGAAAGTATTGCTTTCCAAAAAAAATTAAGGTACCCTAATTTCATGTTTTCTATACGTTTCAAGGTCCCCTGAGTCCAAAAACATTATTTTTGGGTGTTGGTCTGTGTGTGTGTGTGTCTGTGAACACGATAACTCCATTCCTAATTAACCTATTGACTTGAAATTTTAAACTTAAGGTCCTTATACCATGTGGATCCGACAGTAAGAAATTCAATAAAATTCAATTCAAAATGGCGGAAAAAATGGTGGATAATGACTAAAAAAGCATGTTTTTCACGGTTTTCTCGAAAACGGCTATAACGATTTTCTTCAAATTTATACCCTAAATAGCTATTTATAAGCCCTATCAACTTACATGAGTCTCATTTCTGGGAAAATTGCAGGAGCTCCGTAATATTCTTGAGAAAAATGGCGGATAATCACTAAAAAACATGTTTTTTACGGTTTTCTCGAAAACGGCTATAATGATTTGCTTCAAATTTAAACCATGGATAGCTATTTATAAGCCGTATCAAATGACATGAGTCTAATTTCTGGGAAAATTTCAGGAGCTCCGTAATATTCTTGAGAAAAATGGCGGATAATTACTAAAAAACCATGTTTTTCATGATTTTCTCAAAAATAACTTGACCGATTTTTTCAAATTCATACCCTGTATAGTTATATATCAGCTCTATTAACTAGCATGAGTCTCCTCCCTGAGAAACTAACAGGGGGTCCACCCCATCCTTGAGAAATTAATTACTTTGTAACCTCCTTCTCGTGCTTGAGGTAGGTGGGTGGAGCAGTTTATTCAAAAGAACACACGTCGATATTTTATTTGTAGAACAGCTGTTTTGACAACTTTTAAAAAATCCTCAAATTTTATAATTCAAACAAAGGAAAATGTACTCTGAAAACAATAACAATAGTATAATTAGAAATTTTAATAAAATTATTTAGCCGCCAATCGGCATAATGTTATTCCCCTAAATTATCCTCGTTTAAGAATGAGGCTTATAGATCAATGAGCAAGGAAAGTTGTGTGAGTGTACCACACCAGATTTTTTTTCAGATGAAACAAATAAATTAACCATGATGATTTGGATGAATAAAGGATGATTTCAACTCACAAATAGCCAGTCCAAACACAGCAGCATATCCAAACTGGAAGGCACATCTAAAAGATTAATTTTTTACTGCGGATGATGCCACATGAGATTTTTGCTTGTGCGTGGATAATGGGAAATGCGAGGATGAATTATGAGATGAAACGTCCATGCCTATTCGATGGGATTCGGTGGGATCCGAACCCGCGACCAGGGAGCACTAGCAGACTGTAGGGTGCAAAGCCTTAGTCAACTAGCTATCTGGTCACAATGAGAGCAATGAACAATGATTGATGAATAATCCATACAGGGTGTTCTGAAAAAAGGTGCCCATAAGTCAGGGCGTGATTCCTCTCATCGAAATAAGAAAAAAGTTCTAATTAACATAGGTCCGAAAATGCTTGGTTACCAAGTTATACAGGGTAGAAGATTTCGTCTGAATTTCAGTTCCCCTGCAGAAACGAAGCCCTACGGGTATTTGTTTGCTGTTAATTAAGATGTACAATTTAGCGTACTTTATGTAAAATGAACTGAGAAATTGAATAAAACTGTTTCCAGACCTGTAGCTACAGTAATTTTTAAGATATGTAACGAAATACGCGAAACTTGGTCCCGAAAAACAAGTTCCTTCAAGGTCTGAAGCAGATTTATATGTTAAATGTAGCCTACAATAAACACAAAATATTTTTTCACAGAACTTTTAAGAAACTTTTCACAGAAAATTTAATTTTGAAGAGAAATATGTAGAATAAGTCTATAATAGACAAACGCATCCTTAAAAAATAGTACAAGGAGTATCCTTAGTTTTTCTCCCCCAATCAGTGCTTCTTTGTGAAAAATATGAATAAAAATAAAATAAATCCTTAATTACATACAAAACACATGAAAAATAGACCAAATCTGTTGAGCTCTCTATTCTCTATTAAATGCCCAAAATCTGCGTTTTCTCACCTTTTTCAAGAACTAATTGACAAAAATGTTCAAATTTGATACACAGGCTCAGCGGAGGTATAAAAATGTTGTATTGAATGGTTTTGAAATAACGCTCAGGTTCTGCCCAATATCGGCGGTTGTTGAGCGTTTTTCCTGCGTTTTCTAGGCTTTCTCAAGACCTAATTGACAGATCATGTTTGATACAGATACAGAAGTTCATCTAGGACTTCAAAATTACGCCACAGATAAGCCCGATATAGGCGCTTTTACAGCGTTTTCCAAGGTTTCCCTAGCGGGTTTTCTCAGATTTTCCAAGAATTAATTGCGAGAAAATGTTCAAATTTGGTTTAGAAATTAGAGTAAGGATTGTTTTCTTAAGAAGACTTCTTAATTCACCGGAAATATGCTCAAAATTACATTTTCCTACAGATACCCTGAAAAGTGACCATTTGTGCACTGATTGCAGGCTGCAAAGAATCACTTTTCCGCACTAGTGCGCAAAGTGAGTACTTTGCGTACTCCAGATTTGCAGCATGACAACGCAAAATAGTTAGTAGGTTATATGGAGCACCAGTGCAGCAAAATCAAAATTAAGTTGGTAACAGTGAGTGGGCTGCTATAGTGAGCAGAGGTGCAACGAAGCACAACGCGCTAATTATTATTCATTATATATTATAACCAAGGACAACGATAACCAGGACAAAGTATTCAGGATGCAGAAGAGAGTTGTCAGGATGATTTTGAAGAAATCTCCAAGAACCTCCTGTAGAGGGTCATTTAAAAGTTTAAAAATGCTTACTCTTCCTAGCCTCTATATTCAAGAATGTGCAATGTATGGATTCAAATTGCGAGAGTCCTGGCTCACTGGGGCATCTATCCACAGATACAATACCAGAAATAATAGAGAATTGAGAATTCAGGCCCATAGAACTAAATTTTTTGAGATAAGCCCTCAGTATATGATTAAAAAGATTTTAAATGCTCTCCCTAAAGAAATCACAAATTTGAAGAATAAAAGGGAATTCAAGGAATGCCTGGGAAACTGGCTAATGAACAGGGAATTTTATAGTTTGGAAGAGTTCTTGGGGGGTTCTGCCATATCTGTCATATCATAAATCTCAACTAATTTACAGCAATGAGGAAATGTACAGCATTTGTTTTGGACTTTATTTAATAATGATATTATTCTTAACTAATTTACATATCTAAATTTACAGCATTTCACCTGAATTTTCATTTCATACAGGTTGTTTTTAATTAATTGATTGATTGATTGACTTGTTCTTCTTCTTGTATTTTTTGTTGTTGTTTATATTTATGAACAATTTATTGTTTTTATTGTTGTTTTTATTGTTTTGACGAACTGCCAAACATTGTAAAATATGTACATGCAAAGAATAAATTATTATTATTATTATTATTAACGAGGACTTTAGGATTTATCAATAATAAAATTACACAGAAAAACATTTGATGCATTTCAGGCAATTTTACCCATAATTACCCACTTTTCATATTCAATGGTAACTGTAGGAAAAACTTAATGTGAAATACGTGCTCAAAGTTCCTCTGCTGCATTCAAGAAACCATTCCGCCCTCGCCTACGGCTCGGGCGTAAACGTTTCTTTCGGTGCAGCAAACTGTCACTTTGCGCACTAGTTGCACAAATAATATTTCCAGTATTTTTCTGGATGACCCAGCCGGGGGTCCAGGCTAGAAGGATAAGAAGCGAGATTGTTAACGGATTGTAACCGCTAACAATGGTTGTCAGTCCACCCACATTGCAGTGGCGGCTCTTCAGGGGCAACAAGTACAGCCGGGCGTACCAAGTTTTTAAAAATAAAAATATCAATTCAATTATCTATTTGAAGAAGGAAAATAGTGCAATATGATTTCAAATATTGGTTTTCCTCCACCTACTATCAAAAGTCTCATTTTACACCCTGGAATCGAATACTAAAGTACTACTTTTCCTCCCATGGGACTAAAAATAATTCCCAGCGGGAAAAGGATCACTTTTACTCCCAAGGGAGTAAAAATAAACCCATAAGATTAACATGGGAAGAAGTCCGACAACGCCGCGATTGAAGAATGAGGAATGTGGCAACACTGTCGTGGTCGGTAGAGGAAAAGTAAAAGAGCTCTATTTCGATCTTTGGAATATTTTAGCTCTAGGAAATAAGTAGCTCTATTTCGATTGTTAGGTTATGTTCAACCGTTGGTGGATATGAAAAGTACACACCTCTAACGTCATCGGCATCTCTACGAGAGCGTTCATCTAAAGGTACGTTTTCGTTTATGCGAACTTTTCCGCAGTCGACGACGGCAAGCATTGTTGACATTCATATTGTCCAAATTTCAAGTGTGCTAAAAGAGCTCTATTTCGATCTTTGGAATATTTTAGCTCTAGGAAATAAGTAGCTCTATTTCGATTGTTAGGTTATGTTCAACCGTTGGTGGATATGAAAAGTACACACCTCTAACGTGGATATGAAAAAGTACACACCTCTAACGTCATCGGCATCTCTACGAGAGCGTTCATCTAAAGGTACGTTTTCGTTTATGCGAACTTTTATTTAATTATTCAATATACAAATTATTCATTGTTATAGGTATTGGTGTAGGTGGAGGAAAAATGTTGTGTGCATCACGGGACTAAAGTACTTATTCTCCCTCAGGGAAATTGTCGCCCTCGGCTACGCCATCGGGCGACAACAGTTTCCCTCAGGGAGAAAAAGTTGCACTTTAGTCCCTAGATGCACAAATAACTATTTCTTAATAAAACATCCTTATATTTATTTGTTATTTTAGAATGTAGTGTAAATAAAGTGAAAAAATATCATACAATATTGCTGGTTGCTAGCAACACTGCGAATGCATTTTGGTGGCAGCACTGTTCAAAAGATGACTATTGTATTGCTGGTTGCTGCCAGGTAGGCCTACACCCAATGTCAGCTCCGACTAGCTGGCAGCACCAATGGCTTGGTCGCTTCATAGCTTCAGTGTGACTAGAATTAATGATGTCTCATAGCCCAGGTACTGCCCGCTTATCGTAGGTTGCCTCTTGGCTGCCATGGGTCTATCCTCATTCTTACAGGTATTCGCTTAGGTCGGTCATCTTAGTACACGTTGAGGACGTTCTCTTTCCGTAACTGTCCTATTTCCTCCTGTTGAGGTTATGTTAGATTGTTAGTGGCAACACGCGTGGTGTCTGATGCTGTTGTGTTCTTAAAGTTATGAGTGTGAATTGTATAAAGTGAAACATGGAGCCTGAAAACGATTTAGTTTGCTTGTTAATTGAAACACCGTTTTCTAAGTGGAAAGAAAAGATTTGTTAGCTGTTAAAAAGCCTCAACCAATTCTTCATACTCAAAAATCGGCCTATGGAAGTGGTGCTGACCGAAGAAACTTTCAGCAATCATGGTACAAGAGTAAGGTTAGGTTATGTTAGGTTAGGTTAGGTTAGGTTAGGTTATGTGGGAGCTATTATCTAAATAAACTGATTTGTTTCCAAATCAACAGACCGCCAGTTTATATTATTTTTCTGATATACGAGTATGATATAATATATATGAATTGATTCAGTAATCCGCGAGGAGGGTGGTATTTAATAACAGGGGGTTGGGGTCGATTTGTTACTCAATATTGGGTTGTACCTACTTTTTCACCCTAGAGCCGCCACTGCCACATTGTTAATGAATAATGAATAACAAATAGTGAATTATGAATAATAATGAACAATTTCAACTCACAGATAGCCAGGCCAAACACAGCAGCATATCCAAACTGGTAAGCGACGCTGAACGAGTATCCGCTAGCAATGGTGGCCAGCCCACCGACAGTAAGAGCAACATTGTTGATGAGCAGTGCACTCAGTCCTTTGGGCAGGGTACTGGTCACCAATCCACACAGCACCCGACCCACCGTGTTCGTCACGCCTATCGCCGATATCAGCAGGGTGGCCGTGCCTGGCTCCATGCCTCCTAGATTCGTCGCTCTGTCTGAAAATAATGCAAAAACAAACAAATTAATTCTACATTTCATGTCAATTGAGATTTAGAACATGAAGGCTCGTACTACACTATCGTCAGGTCCATTTTATAATGGCAGTGGAGAAAGATAAGAGAAAAACGTTGCCGATCCTCTGTCTTGTCAATGCCTTCTATGGAAGGTAGCTGATACAGGCTTATTGATGTATTATTAACTGTTCATTCTCGTTTAAAATAATTAATTATATTTTATTAAGCAATAAATTATATTTTACAATAATTTCATATTGAATTTTCATAGTGTATTACTTTAACTAAAGTGTATTACGACCCTCATTTTCTACATTTCAATTGACATGAAATGTGGAATTAAGAATTAATTAACCAAATATTTCACTTTTTGTGTAGTTGAGAAGTTGATATTGTGGTAATTTATTAACATTGAATGAAAAAGACTAAGAAATTGTCAAAAACCACAGATTTATTGATACTTAGAAAGACCGGTTTCGGTTGTTACACCATTGTCAATCTCTGATATACTAAAACTAAATCCAAGAGCAGAATAATTTATACTAGTAGGCGAGTACTGCTATTGGTCAATGGCATGAACGCCTGCCATTGGCCCAGCTAGACAGTCTCCTTTGTTATTTTGTCACACCGTTGAGTGGGAGGAGACTGTCTAGCTGGGCCAATGGCAGGCGTTCATGCCCTTGACCAATAGCAGTACTCGCCTACTAGTATAAATTCTGCTGCTCTTGGATTTAGTTTTAGTTTATCAGAGATTGACAATGGTGTAATAACCGAAACCGGTCTTTCTAAGTATCAATAAATCTGTGGTTTTTGACAATTTCTTAGACTTTTTCATTCAATATGAATAAATTACCACAATATCAACTTCTCAACTACACAAAAAGTGAAATATTTTGTTAATTAATTCTTAATTCCACATTTCATGTCAATTGAAATGTAGAAAATGAAGGCTCGTAATACACTTTATTGAGGTCCACGTTACAATGGCAGTGGAGAAAGATAGGAGAACAACGTTGCCGATCCTCTGTCTTGTCAATGCCTTCTATAGACGGTAGCTGATACAGGTTTATTGATGTAATATTAACTATTCATCCTCGTTTGAAATAATAAATTATATTTTATTAAGCAAGAAATTTTTTTTTGCAATAATTTCATAATTAAGATGAAATATTTTGTTAATTAATTATCAATTCTACATTATTAAAAGGCGATCTGACAACAGAGCAAAGCGAGAAAGAGATGGCGCAATCCGCTTTGTTGAATGATAGACAAGGATAACAATACCATTGCTAATCAAACACTGCCATTATAATGTGGACATCACTATGTATAGGCTAGTCTTTTGTTTTTTCTGGTAAATACTAGTTTTACCATCTTTGTCTCCTTCATAATTATTGTCTTTGTCTCTGACGCCTACAGTGAGGTCCATGTTATAATGGCAGTGAAAAAAAATAGGAGAACAGTGTTGCCACTGCCTCCTATAGATAATAGCTGATAACGGTATATCTGATGCAATATCAACTGTTCATTTTCGTTTACAATGATCAATGATATTTTATCCGTTAATAAAATAATTATATTTTCAATGTTCAAATAATTAATTCTCATAATTCAGATGTTGTAACAAGTTTATAAAGCTCATAGAATTGCGACGTTTTTTCATTATTGAAAATATATTGTTATCCTGACGAAATCGAGAAAAAACAGTTTGAAGTTTAGCTTTGAACTCGACGAATGAATTATTCTACATCTCTGAGCGCTTATCAAAGTTTAAAAACGTCAAACAAAGGAACAAATTATATGAATCTTATTGGAAATTTCTTCCACCTTCTAACCATATCCTTAGAATTGAGATTTTGATAGAAATTATTCCAGTTATTAACGTTTTAATGACGGTAAGGCTCAACTCACACTACCTCGACTCGAATCGTACGACTCCAGTTGAGGATACTCCACGACCTTACGACTTTTTCGCTCATTGTCACTTTTTCACTTCCATGCTACTCTATTTTCTAAACATATTTTATTAAAAATATAAGATCTAATTCGTCATTAATTCGTCATTAATTTGCATGTAACAAATTCTATAATAATTATTATGAATATATTGGATTCAAGTATATGTATGAGTAATTATGTTCATTTAATTATATGTCATATTATAAAGAGTTTGCAATATGTTTTGAATATTCTAATTGGCAATAAATGAAATTGAAAATTTGAAATTGATCTAATTCATATTATTGTCTTATCTAAAGTGATAAAACATCACTTTCATGAAACATAACCCCACTTTCATTAAAAATGTACGGTACAATGCAACTCAAGTCGAGGCTCGACCAACATGTCGAGTCGACGCTCGACTCAGTCTCACAGTCGTGAGGTCGCGCAGACTAGAATCGACTGGTCTGAGTGTCACCATTTGAAAACACATGCTGCCTAGTCTCTTCTTGACTTGAGTCGTGTAAGTGTGAGTTGAGCCTAAGTAGGCCTATTTAAAAAAAAAATCGAAAAATCTGTAGATATCAACTACTAAGGCCGATATAAGAAAATTTTACTGGTCATTTCTTGTTGCAAATTTCATGTATGATCTCCGGCTGTTACGCCTTTTGTGGGACACTCTGTATAAATAGCAAGTTACCTGTGATGAACATGAAACGGCACGAAAAATCCCATCATAGGGATTGAACTGCTGATTGCCGCCAATAGAAGGAAAGTGGGTGAAAGTAGCACAGATGTGGCAAGGAAGTGGCATGCCTTTTCAAGCTATTATAATAAACCTGAAGACTATTGCAGTAAGGGTGAGTTTCACCAGATTCACGTTAACGCTTCGATTAGTAATCTCCAGTTAACACTAACTGATGACTTCAACGAAAGATTTAGAAATTTTATTTCACCAACGGAAACTAATGTTACGTTACTCAACGACAGATATCAGGGTGGCAGTGCACTGCCATGACACTTGTTTTACGTTGTAAGCATGTAAAACCTAACCTAGAAAATCCAAATAGATTCCGAAACCACAAGTTTTGTTTACCAAATTGAGTGGAGATTAGCCTACAAATTTCATTAATTAATAATAATTATAGTGCAGTTCAGTTGTATGATTTATTACATTCAATTTAGGTTGTAGTGTTTTATAGATTGTTCTATAGATTGTTTTTTTTTCTAATAAGTAAAATTTCACAGGATATCTTCTAGCCATTCTGTCAATATTGTGTTGCCTAAACCTATCAAAAGAAGAAGGGACCCAACATTCATGAACAGTGAAAGAACGCATCTTGTCAATCTTATTGAAAAATAAGTCGATTTCGTCCAAATTATCAACCCTTAAAATCATCAACCCTTCCTCTAATCCATCTAGGTCGGCGAACAACATAATCATCATCACTGTCACTCTAAAATGCCAATTCGTAAGCTCTTCTTCTAGAATTATTTGGCCTTTCCATATTGAAACAACAAATTAATCTGATACAAAATAGGCTAATCGTAAAAACCGCGAATAAATTAGTAAACATAACCTCAACAAACTACTTTCAACATGACAGCACTGAGAAAAAGAAATAAATTCATTCTACTTTGTGATGACAGTGAACAGAACGTCGCCATCTTTTTCTTAACGAGAGATTACAGATGTTGACTGAACAAATTTGGCTAGTTAACTAAATAACGGCTCATTAGCTCTAACGGCGTGTGGTGAAATCCGATTTTGTCAGTTAAGGGCTAATTGGAGTTCACGCTTCCTCTAGCGACACGTTTAGTTCAATAGAAGGAAAGTGGGTGATAGTAGCACACATGTGGCATGCCTTTTCCAGCTATTATAATAAACCTGAAGACTATTGCAGTAAATTACCTGTGATGAACATGAACGACACGAAAAATCCCATCATGGTGATTGAGCTACTGATTGCCGCCAATAGAAGGAAAGTGGGTGATAGTAGCACACATGTGGCAAGGAAGTGGCATGCCTTTTCCAGCTATTATAATAAACCTGAAGACTATTGCAGTAAGTTACCTGTGATGAACATGAACAGCACGAAAAATCCTATCATAGTGATTGAGCTACTGATTGCAGCCAATAGAAGGAAAGTGGGTGATAGTAGCACACATGTGGCAAGGATGTGGCATGCCTTTTCCAGCTATTATAATAAACCTGAAGACTATTGCAGTAAGTTACCTGTGATGAACATGAACAGCACGAAAAATCCTATCATGGTGATTGAGCTACTGATTGCAGCCAATAGAAGGAAAGTGGGTGATAGTAGCACACATGTGGCAAGGAAGTGGCATGCCTTTTCAAGCTATTATAATAAACCTGAAGACCATTGAGGGCTCTGAATTGAACTTGATCAAATGCTACTTGAAAGATAGAATCCAAATAGTCAGAGTCGATAATAATTATTCAGTTCCTAGATTCACAAAAGCAGGCGTCCGCAAGGATCTGTACTGGGCCCGTTTTTGTTTTTTGTTCATTGTCTATATCAATGACTACAGTGTGAATGTCCCATCTTATTCAGTATTATATGCTGACTTTACCACCGTTCTGAGCATTGATAAGAATGAGAACGTTGTTTTAAGTCAACTCAACAATGCTTTAGAGAGTTCAAAGCGATGGTACACAGCCAATCACTTGGCATTGAATGAGAGAAAATGTGAAAATATAATATTCTCATTGAGAAATACATCTAGTGAACGGTATGAGAATTATATGAACCCTGTGAAATTGTTAGGAGTCATGTTAGACAGTAAGCTGTGCTGGACCAATCAAATTGATTTCCTTTGCAGAAAACTATCCCGCAGCTTATACGCTCTGAAGAGACTGAGGCTTTGTGTCAGTAAAGAAGTGCTGAATCAGCCTATTACGGTTTATTTCATTCTCACTTGAGCTATGGACTTCGCCTATGGGGGAACTGCAGTGGTATGAAGAGCGTTTTTGTATGGCAGAAAAAGGCAATCAGATGCATCGTTGGTCTGAGGAATGATGAATCATGCAGACAAGCCTTCCCAGAACTTCAGATAATGACACTGCCATGCATGTACATATTTTGTAATCTGATGCACATGAGAAAAAATGAAACCACACGACAAGAGGAGATTCACAGCTACGCAACAAGACAGCGTTCGTTGCTGACAACACCTCATATCCGTCTCAACAAGACCTTCATGAGTCACAAGTTCCAGCAGTTCCGAATCTTCAATAAGATGCCCCAGAGAATTAGACAACTACCGGAACCAAGATATAAGGCAGTTATTTGCAAGTGACTGAAAGAAATAGCATTTTATAACTCAAATGAATATATGAACTACACTGACATGCCTAGTGACAATCAATGACAGCATAGATTATATGTTTATATATATATTTATATGTGTATATATCATTCTATATTTTGTGAATATTTGAAGTTTGGTTTTTGTTTTAACGGAAGTTTCATTATCAATCTATCTAAATTTGAAATTCTTTGTCTTATTCTGATTCATAGTTTCAGATTGAAGATTTGGTGTTGAAATTGAAGTGAACATAACCTTCATAATATTTGGACGATTTGTGACAAAATCAGGAAATTGAAGAAGTTTTGGGCAATAGCCTGTTTTTTCTTTTCCGACTATTGTATTGTTCGCTCTATCTAATAAATAAATAAATATTGTATTTTGTTCTTTTCCAAACAAAATGACGATGCCTATTGTACAGTGTTGTATTTAATGGCAAATGAATATTCTTATTCTATTGCAGTAAGTTACCTGTGATGAACATAAACGGCACGAAAAACCCCATCATGGTGATTGAGCTACTGATGGCCAATAGAAGGAAAGTGGGTGATAGCAGCACAGATGTGTCCAACAGTGTTGCAAGGGCACGACGCACTGCCTCAGGGCACAAGTGGCATGCCTTTTCTGCCTCTTCGTTCACGTCGTTCCATGTTGGCAGTCTCGTTACTGACAGTGTGTACTCTAAACCACTAATCTGCAATAAAACATAAATAAAATTAAGATTAAAAATTTTGAATTTAACTTTGTCAATACCACAGATCACCATCTCGATTATGAATCTGTGGTTGATGAAATTTCAAGTATTTTTTATTCAAAATGGATAACTAGCACTATATCCTATACTATTAAACTAGCAAATTCTGTTCATATGTTTAATAGCTTCTGGTTCTCTGCTAATGACTTGATTGTAAATGAAAATAAAACAGAGCATATAATTTTCAGCTTGAGAGCAGGTGGTATTGGTGTCAATAGCCAGACGGTAAAGCTTCTTGGAATAAACTTAGATTCTGGTCTTACATGGAGATCTCATACTGATGCTCTATGCACACGTTTAAGTAGAGTAATTTTCCTGCTGAGGAGACTCAAAACTTGTACTAGCTCTGGCTTGGTATTAAAGGCTTATTTTGGTTTATTTCATTCACATCTTTTGTATGGAGGTCTTCTTTGGGGAAACTCTGGAGCTGGGGAGGTTTTCCTCTGTCGAAAAAGAGCCTTAAGAACTGTTTTCAGTATGAGTGTAGCAGACTCATGTAAGCCAGTATTTATAGAGTCATGGTATACTTACTCTGTCTAGCATCTTCATCTTACAAAGTTTAATGTATATAAAGGGAAACCTTCCATCACTAAATCTCAGGGGTGCAAATCATAGTCATGACACCCGAAACCGAAACAGGATAGACTAAGAGTATGCTAGGCTAACAAAGACACAAAACTCCCATCACAACACTGGAATAAAACGTTTTAATAAATTGCCGTTGAGTGCTAGAGAGGCAGATGCGAAAGTATTCCAGGTTGCCATCATTAAATGGTTGAAAAAGAAAGCATTTTACTCGGTGGGAGTACTACTGATGTAACATTTTGAAGTTGTTCCCTTTTCTTATAATATAGACGTATAGACTTTTAATTATCTAAACTTACTGATAAGTGACTGAATGTTTTATGTAGCCTACAGTGTGTGAATGCATAATTTTTTTGATACATTGTATTGTGAACTTTCATTTTTATGTGACTTTGTTAATGCTCTTGAGCGGGACGACAATAAATGATTCTTGATTCTTGATGTTTGCATGTCACCTGCTCTCGAAAACGGCTCTAACGATTCTCACGAAATTTGGAACATAGTAGGTTTTTAATATAAAAAATCGATTACACTAGGTCTCATCCCTGGGAAAACTCGCCAAAGGACATTACAAGGATAATAATTATTCATCCTTGGAAAAACAGCTGATAATTTCGTCGTCTGACGATAATGGAAGTGAGTGAGCGAGTGCATGTGTATGGGACTGGGACAATATTATGACTCAGCTGTTGAAATCATGTATTTAGTGCCGGTTGCACAAAAGCTGGTTGAATTTTAATCCTGATCAATTCCAGAAGAACCAATCAGAGAAGCCTTATTTTTAAAATGGTTTTCTCCAATTTGGTTCACGTGAAATTAATTGAGATTAATATTTAACAGGCTTTTGTGCAACCGGGCCTTTGTGAGAGAGATTTTCGCAGTTCACTAAATAAATAAAATAAATAAAATTATTTACACTGGGAATTAATCTCAATACACTGTGATTGGATGGAACATTTCTGTATAAACTATGAATATATTTATTATAATAATTACCTCTAACTTAATAAATTTTTTGTCATACTTACTCAATTGCAGCTGTTTTCCATGCATCAAATCAAGCCGGTAAACAGCTGTTCGCAGAACAAGAAAACATGTGATTTTCATTACAGCATACTATACTGTAAAGGGATCATATGGTTTTCTTTACAGTCGAGTATGTTTCCCAGTTCCGAAATTGGAACATTCAAATTGATACAAATAGCTATATAGTCTTGGCTTTATAGTCTTCAGTTGTTATATTGGTAACAATAATTTAAACTTCTTATTGTTGAGAACTTTAGTGAGAAGAAAAGAGTGAGTTAATAATATCTAAGTAACTAATAGAATAACTAAAATATTTTTAGAACTCATCTAATAAGTTTCAAGTTATAAGAACTCATCTGATATTTTTTAACATTGGCCTTTATTATTCTATTTGAGCTAGATGGGTCTGTTATGACCTAGGAGCGTATGGGCTAGGTCATGTTTATAGAATGCAGTAACTCTAACAGCAGCAGGTAAGGTAATGGTTACTGTTGCTCAGCAATATTATTCTTTCTGAGAAAAGTATGACAAAAAATATTGTACGTAACTTGTACGGTAGCGTATTTACCGCATTCGTATGATAATTCTGCCCTCAACTACGTTTCGGGCAGAAACAATCATACTTATGCGGTAAACTACCGTTACCGGACTTGTGACGTAAAGTACTATTCTATGCTTTTGTACTCCAGAGCGAAGCTCGGTCTCCCGATATTTTTATTCAACTGTGAATCATAGTCTAAATAATATTATCTTACCTGCGACGTATACTGAGGCAACTTGTTAACACTGCCCGCATAGAATATATCATCACGATACAAGGGCCGACTACCAAGGGTCGCATCAACTTTGTTGCCAACTCGTCCATACGATGTTGCCGACGAATTGCTCATAGTACGAGACCTAATGCCACCTCCCACATCAACTTTGTTGCTAACACGTCCACACGATGTTGCCGAAGAGTTGCTCATAGCACGTGACCTGCAATAGAACCCAATTGATTGAGAAAATCGCACAAATACAATATGAATAGTGTCAAGTTACATAAAACTCAACAACCCTCAATCAACATTTGCCACCCACAAGTTAGAAAACAACCATACCTATACGGACATAGCCACATATTGAAAAATATAACATACTATAGTGGGGTCCACGTTATAATGGCAATGGAGAAAGATAGAAGAACAACGATGCCGTTCCTCTGTCTTGTCAATGCTTTCTGTGAAGGATAACTGATACCGTTTTATTGATGTAATATGGACTGTTCATTCTCGTTTAAAATAATCAATTATATTTTATCAAGCAAGAAATTATATATTTCAATAATTTCATAATGAATTTTCATGATCAGATTAAATATTTTGTTAACAACTAGTAATATTTCTAAATTGTTAAAAAACTATCTGGCAACAGAGCAAAGCGAGAGATAGCGCTATCCGCTTTGTTGAATGATAGACAAGGATAGCAATGTAATTGCTAATCAAGCCCGGCCATTATAACGTGGACCTCACTAGCAGGTAACCCGTGCTCCGCAAGGGTCCAATTAAAAACTTGACCTACTGAAAACTTGAAGAATTTAAAATACGCCTATAACAATCCTCAGTAAATAGAGAATCTGTATGCCAGATTTCAAGTTAATCGGTTGAGTAGTTGAGACGTGATGATGCGTCATTCGTGAATTTTCTATCCCGTACGTGTATAATCCAATTCTTTCCTTTATTGACCGAAGCGAAGCTGAGATCTTTAGTTTCGACTCGATCGGCTTTTGTCTGTCTGTTTGTTTGTACCGCACTTACAGTCGCAGTTATTGTCCGATTTGGATGAAATTTGGTGCACAAGTACTTTGAAACAATGCGCTGAAACGTATGTGTAATGATTTTTTGTAGTTTAAAAAACTACAGATCAATCTCCATCCTGAAAGTTACCTTTTCGTATCTAGCGCCGTTGAATTGCTGCAAGATACAGCAATTTTTATTCTTTTCAAAATGAAAGATCATTGTACTTACGATACGTTAAGATAAATAAAAGTAAAAATTGGTTCTCATTTTTTAGAATAGAAATTGTGCCGCTCTAAAATTTGCTGTATTGAATGAATGGTATTGATGGAATGATGAAGGAATGTTATTGATCTATTTCAAGACGTGACATATGCACTGAAAAACCAGGCAGTGAGAGTACAAACACTTTCAATGGAAAAAATAATAAATGACATGGCCGAATCTTCACAATATACTGTACTTTCATAATGGCCCTTCTCATTAAATTGTAAGTTGTATTCATGAGCGAGGTCTACTATTCGCATAATTAATAATAATAATAATAATAATAAATGTTTATTTCCCAAAAAACTAAAACTACAACATCAATTACAAAAATATTAGATAAATAATTACAATATTACAATAATAGTTATAATTAATTAATTATTATAATTATTAATATATTTAATAATTTATTATTAATATAATTATTATAATTATTAATTATTATTATAATTATTATAATTGATTAATAGTTATATTATAAATTATACAAAGAGGTGCAGAGGAATCGAATGTTTTTCGAACAGCTAGTACTCGTCGACGGGAGGGGGTATTGCCCTTGAACGAATGTTGGCAGACGGCTCATACTATGCCGTTTCAGTCGCTATGGAGCGTTAGAACGTAGAATATTGTGTGTTCGCTGTCGAGCAGTTTTTTTTTTAGAAACAATGAATCTGTAGTCACAGTGCAACGTATTTTAGAGTTGGACGTCGAGGTGCAGCGCCTGATCGAAATACTGTGCGTACTCCGATGGGTTGCAGCGTTTAGAAGTACTGGTTCTGTGATGAAAAAAGAAACCATCTGGTCTTCCCCGTTCAGTTCATACTCTGCAGAATGTAGACCGAGTCAGAACGGCAGTTGCTACTAGTCCTAGACGATCGAATAGACGACATGGTATCAGGTCTAGACGACACTGACTGAGTCTACATTTTCCGGTGTATGAACTGAACGGGGAAGACCAGGAAGTTTATTTTTCGCCCCACTTGGATGTAATGAGCTGGTTTACGTGCGTCATATGGAGGCCGAAAATGATTGTTTTCTGACCAGGCCGGTAAAAGTTTTACGGCCCTAGGGCTGTAAAATAACCTTGAAGTCAGCTGATTCTGATTTGATGTGAACGTGTTTACAAAATGGTTTATGAAACGGAATGAGTTTATGCTTCTAGAATTGAATAAGTATTCTGCAATAAGATACTATCATTTTATTTGGATGAATATAATACAGATAAGATATATATTATAAACTATTCAAATTCGATTCTCAGAGTAGGATAGAACTACTAACCTAAACTTCCGAAGTCAACGACAACAAGCATTGTTGACGTTGACATTCAGATTACCCAAATTTCAAGTGTGCTGAAACAGCTGATCAAAAAACTTTTCATTATTTGTCTTCATTATTCAAGAATCAGAACATTTATAATAATATCATCTTATTGTCATTTTGAAGAATAAAAAGTATAAACTCAACCTCTTACATAATTGAACATAATCTTTTAGGTTATTTAGACAAATCAGAATAAAAATAAAAATACTTGGACAATTTCCTGATATTCAGATTACCTCAGATTTGCTAGAGCTATGACCTTCCTGTTTTGCTTTCGGAAGAGCCTAATAAACAATTATTCTCATATTTATATTGTTTATTTTTCTGTGTGGTGAAAAATAACTTTCTCACCATGATCAAAAATGTTTTTCCGGCTCTCAATCTTTTCTAGTCCTCGGCCTACGGCCTCGGACTTGAAAACCGATTTCGTGCCAGAAAAGCCTCATTTTCCGCCCTAGGTGCGAAATATACTATTTCATCACAGGACCAGTACTTCTAAACGCTGCAACCCGTCGGAGTACAGTATTTCGATCAGGCACTGTACCTCGACGTCCAACTCTTGACTCCCAAATATTGACGGAAAACACTGTGACTACAGATTCATTGTTTCTAAAAAACTGCTCGACAGCGAACACACAATTTTGTACGTTCTAACGCTCCATAGCGACTGATACGGCATAGTATGAGCCGTCTGCCAACATTCGTTCAAGGGCAATACCCCCTCCTTTCACCGAGTACTAGCGGTTCAAAAACATGCGTTTCCTCTGCACCACCTTGTTTTATAGATAAATGAAAGTGGAAGAAGCTAGCCCATGAGCCTTGACATTATTTACCTTACACCAGGTCCCACACTGCTGCTACGTCTTGTAATGCTTAGCTGTCTGCTAATCACGGCTGCTTTATACATATTATTTCCATTTCCACCCAGAAGTGTCTCCGTGGTGGGGGTAAGCGATCTGCTACTGTAAAAAAACAGACAAATATAGTATTGTTTACTTTATTCATTAATACAATAAGTACATTATCAAAATGATAGGGAGAGGAAAAATAAGGTGACCTTGTGCTATTCCTCTCTAAAATTTAGATAACACATAATTATTCCGAAAAAGGTTAAGTCTTGTAGTTCTTCAATTCACAAAATTTACTGATCAAATAATAAGAAAAACATAATTTGATACTTGAAAAACATCAACAGTTAGGCCCAAATTATAATGTCAGTATTTGATTAACATTAATGTTGCTATCCTTGTCTATCATTCGACAAAGCAGATAGCTTTATCCTTTTCAACCTGCGAACCATAGTCAAATAGTGTAGTTTGTAGACCGTATAATATAAATAACTACAAAATTATCCAGCCTAATCTCGATTTTGGAGATTCATTATTGAAACATGAAGTCATTTGCTGCACAGACAAATAATTTTTGGATACAATGAGGTCCACGTTATAATGGCAGCAGTATTTGATTAACATTGATGTAGCTATCCTTGTCTATCATTCGACAAAGCAGATAGCGCCATCCTTTTATAGCTCCACGACGTTACCAGATTGTTTTTCAACAATGCAGAAATATAATTTATTGACAAAATATTCAATCTCAAAATGTATTATTATATCATTGAAAAGCAAAATTCATTTTCTTGGCAAATAAAATATGATTTATTATTTTCAACAAGAATGAACAGTTTTGGAGCTTGTTTCCGAGCTCGGGATTTAGCTAAGTTCTAGACTTTATAATTATTATTAAACGAAAACCCAAATTAAATGCTGTAATTCACCCTGAAGACTTCTGCTACTGCAAATATTGACAACAGGGTAAACAGCTAGATGGAAATCGATGAGCGCTACTATTCAAAATTTATTTGTCAGCCCAGGAATCGAACCCAGTACCTCCTAATTGCCGGTCAGGAATGCTTACCCTTACACCAAACTGACAATCTCTGGATAGCAGCGCTCATTTTATACGAAACCATAGCTGGCCCCTATGGTCTAGCTATGGATGGCTATGGTCTAGTCTAGTGATGGAAATTACTGAGACAAGACATTGAAATTACTTACTAACTATAGAAAATGATAATGAGTAACTGACCCCCTCTTCCCGTCCTCATGTTGCGGCTTGTGCAGCTCACCGGTGATGCTCTCCGGGTAGATGGGGGGTGGTGGGGGGTTTGCTGACGTCAGCAGAACGGCGTCGAGACGCGGATGCAGCTTGAGGTTGCCTGCACTCATATGCAGCGAATCATAGCTACCGTCCAATACCTGACAAACAAAATCAGACAATTCAATGATAAATGTTTAGAAAATAATTGACATAATTGTATTTTTGTTTGAACTTTGTATCCTATAGTAAGGTCCACGTTATAATGGCAGTGTTTGATTAGCAATGGTATTGCTATCCTTGTCTATCATTCAACAAAGCTGATAGCGCTATCTCTTTCTAGCTTTGCCCTGTTGCCAGATCGTCTTTTTACAATGTAGAATGTATATTTGACAAAATATTTCATCTCAATTATGAAAATTCATTATGAAATTATTGAGAAATATAATTTCTTGCTTAATAAAATATAGGGTGACACAGAATAACGGTAACTTTTAAAAACGCCATAAAACATTAGTGGGAAGGGCAAAAATGATTTTATTCAAACTAATTTAATAAATTTCAAGACTTGCCATTTGACAATTATTAATAACATCTATAACTTTTTTATAATTACTTCTTCAAGATGGCTTCCTCCGGCACTTTTGAAATCTGTTTTAACGATTCCTGAAGGATTGCTGCAACATTTCAGCTGGGATATTGTTAATTTCATTTTGAATTGTCTGTTATGATTCAACCACAGTTATTGGTCAAGTTGTGGAAACGTTTGATTTGAGATAGCTCCACAAACAGAACATCGCAGGTGGAAAGATCATGGGACCAGGAAACGCGGATATTGCAGCGATCAATGAGGAATCGTCAACACAGATTTCAAGAGTGTATTCGTTCAGGAGGAAGCCATCTTAAAGAAGTAATTGTCAAAAAGTGATAGATGTTATTAATAATTCTCAAATGGTAAGTCTTGAACTTTACATTAGATTGAATAAAATCATTTTTGCCCTTCCCACTAATGTTTTATGGCGTTTTTAAAAGTTCCCGTTATTCTGTATCACTCTGTATAATTGATTATTTTAAACGAGAATGATCAGTTGATATTACATCAATAAACCTGTATCAGCTACCGTCTATAGAAGGCATTGACTAGACAGAGGATCGACAACGTTGTTCTCCTATTTTTCTCCACTATCATTATAGCTTGGACCTCACTATAGGTGTCCTCCGCACCACTCACCTGTTTGATAGTAGGATAAACAGAGTTGTTGTTGAGCATTCGGTTGTGAGCGTTGGCATCACTGACAAACAGCTCGTGTTCCAAACAACAGCTGCTGGCTGTTGAGTCGTTGCGTTGGCGAGCCTGCTGCAGTTGGCGCGCCATTTTGATGCGCATGAGCAGAGGCACTGCGCCCTGTTCAAGGTCATCTGTCGTCTGTTCAAGGTCATTTGTCGTCTGCTGGTCATCAGCTGATCGAGTGACGTCATCGGTGAGCGGCACGCGTCGAGGCTTCAGGGGCCGGAATAGCAGGCCGAATATCGCGCAGTTCAGAATTAGACCTGTCAAATCAGATCAAATTCTTTATTAACACATTGTTCAACAAGTTAATTGTATCAATTAATAATAGTGTACCGGTATCGACAAAAAAATACGAGATAGATAGCGTCATCTCTTTCTCACTTTGCCCTGTTGCCAGAACGTCTTTTAACAATGTAGAATTAATAATTAATTAACAATATATTTCATCCTTATTATGAAAATTCATTGAGATTATTGAAAAATATAATTTCCTGCTTAATAAAATATAATTCATTATTTTAAACGAGAATAAACAGTTAATATTACATGAATAAACCGGTATCAGCTACCGTCATAGAAGGCATTAACAAGACAGAGGATCGGCAACGTTGTTGTCCTATCTTTCTCCACTGCCATTATAACGTTGACCTCACTATAGAATGGAAACTAGGCTTAAGCACACTTCTGAGTCCATCGATCTCTCAGGAAGGATGATACTCTATGTTCACTGAATCACTAGGGTATTTTTTGGGTTGAATAACAAGTCTTTTGATTACCTAGAGGCTGCTGGAGGTCAGTGGCTGCTAAATTATCTAATAATAATACTGAGGGTGATGCCCACATAAGCTCTTAGGCTTGTGCGTGGGTATTGAGTGAGAGGGATGATGATGAGAGATGACGACTACTTTTTAGGTAGGCGGGACCGACGACTTATCGTCTCCTCCGAACGACGGGGTGGCCGTATCTATGTGATTGTGCTGTGGTCAAAAAATTTTGGCCCCGGTCGAGATTTGAACTCGGGTTCTCTTGATTATTGGACCGGCGCGTTATGATTTACTCCAACGTGCCACGCGATCTGTCTAACTCCAACGTGCCATCTAGTCTATCTATCTATCTACCTAAGCTGAATATGCCCAGTAATGAATTAAGACTCTAGTCTTACCAGCCTGTATGAGCATAGTCCCCCGCCAGCCAATCTCCTGCAGCAGATATGTGGTGAAGGGTGCCAACACAAAGGTGCCTATGCCAGATCCACACATGGCTATTCCAGTAGCCAGGGCTCGCCATCGCTCGAAGTAGAAGCCCACTGAGATCACTGCCGGCACGTAGATTAGGCCGAATCCTAGACCTGCAATATTACACAAATAAACAATTCAAAACTGAGATGGAAATAAAAGCTGGGTTTTCGTTTGAGCGTAGATCGACCACGACAGGGTGAGGATCTCAGATTGGGTGGATTTCAATTTTTCTAAATAACCTAAAAGAGTATGTTCAGTTATGTTTTAATGGGGGAGGTTCAGTTAACACTTTTTATACATGTATATATGGTAATATGTTGATTGACCGAGCGAAGTGAGGTCTAAGATTCAAGTCGACGGTTTGGCATTTCTCTAAATGTTTAAATGTTTGAATGTTTATATGTTGCGCATTTACGGCGAAACGTGGTAATAGATTTTCATGAAATTTGACAGGTATGTTCCTTTTTTAATTGCGCGTCGACGTATATACAAGGTTTTTGGAAAATTTGCATTTCAAGGATAATATAAAAGGAAAAAGGAGCCTCCTCCATACGCCAATATTAGAGTAAAAATCAGACTATAGAATTATTCATCATAAATCAGCTGACAAGTGATTACACAGATGTGTGGAGAAGCCAGTCTATTGTTGTATTTCCATAAGGTCAGTGTCAATCAGGAACTTGTGGATGAGAATATTGCGTGAGGTCTACTGTTCACAGAACTACTAGTATTAATGAACGAATGCAGTGAGGTCTAAGTTTTAACTCGTATTTCCTTTTGTCTGTCTGTATGTAACGCATTTACGGCTAAACGCGTTGATACAATTCTATGATATTTGACAGGATTATTCCTTTTTTATCTGCGCATCGATGAATACAAAAGGTTTTTTGAAATTTTGCATTTCAAGGTTAATATGAAAGGAAAAGGAATTTCATCCATACTCCGATATTACTATTTATATCATCTACTCTGAAGATAGGTTTAATCAGACTATAGAATTATTCATAATCAATCAGCTGACAAGTGTTCAAGTCTATATATATAAAAGCGAAATGGCACTCACTCACTCACTCACTCGCATAACTGAAAATCTACCGGACCAAAAACGTTCAAATTTGGTAGGTATGTTCAGTTGGCCCTTTAGAGGCGCACTAAGAAATCTTTTGGCAATATTTTAACTCTAAGGGTTGTTTTTAAGGGTTTAAAGTTCGTCTTTTAGCATGTATATTCTTCTTCTCCCAATCTCTTAATTATAATTGAAATTTCCATATCATATGTTACTATAGAACTATAATCTAGATAGAGTACCTCTTCGAAACAGTTGTTAACTGGCAACTAAATTAATAATTTTGTCAGGTTGGCATTAAGTTGAGTTGACTTTGTTAGGTTGGCACCAAGTTGAAGATTTAAATGCAGTCATCGCTGAAAAATTGATTGGGTACTGCTACTTCAATCCTGGGAATATTATATTACTAGCCGTCAGGCTCGCTTCGCTCGCCATATCCGTTTAGCCAGACGTTTAGTCTGGACCCCCGACTAGATTGACGGATATGGCGAGCGAAGCGAGCCTGACGGCTAGTGTAAAATATAATTATGTGGTTTCCCACATTTTTTACTTTCCTTGCCCTATTACCATAGGTAAAGAAAGTATTTTCGGTATGTATAGAAAGTATTAAGTAATTACGGTACCCCAATTTCCAAATTGCTATACGTTTCAAGGTCCCATGAGTCCGAAAAAGTGGGTTTTTAGGTATTGGTCTGTATATGTGTGTGTGTGTGTGTGTGTGTGTGTGTGTGTGTGGTGTGTGTGTGTGTGTGGTGTGTGTGTGTGTGTGTGTGTGTTGTGTGTGTGTGTGTGGTGTGTGTGTGTGTGTGTGTGTGTGTGTGTGTGTATGTGTGTGTGTGTGTGTGTGTATGTGTGTGTGTGTGTCTGTGTACACGATATCTCATCTCACAATTAACGGAATAACTTGAAATTCAAAACTTAAGGTCCTTACAATATAAGGATCCGACACGAGCGATATCAATCAAATGCAATACAAGATGGCGGCTAAAATTGGCAAAAATTTTGTCAAAAACTGGGCTTTTCGCGATTTTCTCAGAAACGGCTCCAACGATTTTGATCAAATTTATACCAAATATAGTCATTGATAAGCTCTATCAACTGCCACAAGACCCATATCTGTAAAAATTCCAGGAGCTCCGCCCCATCTATGCAACGTTCGATTTTAGATTCCCAATTATCAGGCTCTAGATACAATTTAAACAGAAAATTTCAAGTGGGAAAGATTCAGCATGGAAATCTCTACAATTAATGTTCGGTTACATTTTCACCAAAAATTGAAAATGAACTCGGAATTCGAGAAAATTTGATTATTCAATTGCAAACTGTTAGATTCTATTAAATCATTCACTATGAAGAGATAGCAGACCTCGTGTGTCTCCAGCGTTATTGTCCTGTCACCAGCTGGCTCAGATCTTTGAATAGTAGACTTGAGTTTCGCGTCAGATGATCAATTTTCATAACGGCAAGGAAAGTTGTGTGGAACATGCTCTTGAACCAAACTTATCAACTTTTCATTGTCCATAGACAATGGACAATGGACAACTTTACTAAACAGAACAACTTCAAAAAACAAAAACAAACAAGTTGGGAACACTAGTTGTTGTCTCAGTTCGACTAGTTAGTTCGGCCGGAAAATCCCATTCCATTCGGATCGAAGAATTGACCGGCCGGAGACAGCCGCATGAACCTGTTGCAATGGGCGAGAATCTATTCCTTTCTTTGTTTGGGGATCGTTCGGTCGCGTTCGGACAAAAACGGTTCTAGTGGACGGCCCACCGTATATCTGTAAGAAAATGTTTTGAATTTTATAATTACCTCCAACTAGTCCATACCAAAAGCATAGAGAGGCCACACTGTTTGAAATTGAAGATATGGCGAAAGCTGTACATGCTATAGCACTGCCGACAACGGTTACTGAACGAAATCCGTAGCGGTTGGCTAGGGCGCTTGCTACTGGACCTGAACAAATTAAACATGAATTGAATTAGATTATTAAATGACTGGAATTAGAGGTTATGAATAGAAGTAAGCTAACACAGAAGCTTTGTAAAGGTTATTTGTTTTTTTATAGATACAAAACAGTAGTATAGAACTTTATTCTGACATACTTTTGAAGAACCAACTATCCTTGAAGCTTTTTTAAGGTTGGTTGATGTATTATAGACACAGATCAGTATAATCATAGAGAAACAATAGCGTAAGTAGATATCCCATGGTATAGGGCGTTTATGTCGCAACTTTTACTGTTATCCCAAGTCGATTACTGTCGATTATTGTTGATTTTTACGGTTTTGACCGGGTAAGAGTGTATGAACGGCACAATATGAGAGCCTACCAGCGTCATAAAGCTTCACGGGAAAGAACTACGTGGGCTATCGGCTTGAGATAACAGTAAAAGTTGCAACATAAACGCCCTATGCCATGGGATATCTACTTTTGCTATTGTTTATCTATGGTATAATATAACATCCTGGCATACCTTTCAAAAACCAAACTTCCTATAGGCCTAATCTGAATAAAGTAATATTGTTTTGGAATATTCTTGTCCATAATCCTATAGTGAGGTCCACGTTATAATGGCAGTGGAGAAAGATAGGAGATCAACATTGCCGATACTCCGTCTTGTCAATGCCTGCTATAGACGGTAGCTGATACAGGTTCATTAATGTAATATTAACTGTTCATCATCGTTTAAAACAATCAATTTTATTTTATTTAGCAAGAAATTATATTTATCAATTATTCCATAATTAAGATAGAATATCTTATTAATTCTACATTTTTAAAAGACGATCTGGCAATAGAGCAAAGCGAGAAAGAGATAGCGCTATCCGTTTTGTTGAATGATAGTCAAGGATAGCAATAAATAATTGCTATTCAAACACTGCCATTATAACGTGGACCTGACTATAATATAAAACATAATCCTTGCAAACCTTTGGAGAACAAACTATCCTATAAGCTTTGTTAAGGTTAGTAGATGTATTATAGACACAGAACAGTAAACCAACATCCTGGCATACTTTTGAAGACCTAATCTGAATAAAGTAATAAGTTATTGTGAAATACTCTTGACCATAATCCTATTTATCATGTATTATCGCAGAGAAAGCATACGCTAATATTGCTGTATGTTTTTTCTATAATTTTACTATAGAATAGGAATGCTTGCCTCTATATGCTCCATACGGCGATCTGGGCTAAAATGAAGACTGTGAGCCCCCAGAGCTATTTCCAAATTTTTGGTTTCATCAATCTAGTATGTTATTCTAATCACAAAAACTCTATGACATGATTTGAGTATTTGAAAATACATTGATTACTGAATTGGAACAAATTTCTATTAGCCAAGATTTGATAAACAAAAAAAAATTCGAATAATTTTTCAACATAACCTTAACACTTAACACTAAACTTTGCATTGAATTAAATAATCAAGAATAAATGATTAAATGTGTGACTTTTAGTGCTAATGAATTACCATAAACACAGTTGATTATTATTACATTTATTGACTTAAAAATAAACAAAAATATTTATAGAATAATTATTGTATAATGAATCTTTAGTCCTATAAATTTTAGGTTAGTCTACCGGTATACTTTGCTCCATAGGTCCATAGCGGAAAAAGGTTGAATAAATATTTCAGTGGTTTTTCATATGAATCAACTGATTGAATGGCTGGATTTGAGTTGAAAATGAAAACATAATTAATATTAATTTGAATAAATGAATTTCATAAAAATCAAATGAAAATGTTTCTCAACTTGTGATTTACTGTTTTTCAAGTTTTTATAATTACCTTAATATTAAACTTTTAATGAAAATAAAAAAATGATCGTATAGAAATATTATCTTCTACAAAAATGGTGCTTATAAAAATTCGAATTAACATTACCGTTCAAAAGTTGTAGACAAAAATATTTGAAACAACCACCAATTTGCACTGACTTTATTATTCAAAGACCAGCTGAAACCAAACAGGCGAACCCGTTCCTGCTTTATCAAAAGTTTATTTTGGTACAGCCCACGACGCCTAGCAGATTTCTCTTAAACTACTAACAAAAACGCAAGCTATTTCCGCTAGATGGCATACAAATGCAGTCTGTGAATTTACTGAATTAATTTCAAAATACATAAATTATTCATTTTTGTTTCTCATTACAAATAACAATGTTTTGTTTATTATTATTATTGATGTAAAATGAAGTAAATAGCATTATCTATCATATTAGGTTCTAATTAAGCTCATTTTATTAATAAATAGTCAAAAATAACAGCGTAAAAAAGCAATCTACCTCTTGTTGAACTGTATAGAGTGTTCAGATTTTACTAAATAACTCTTTAATTACTCATTGTATTGAGAAGAGGTAGAGGACAAATTTTGTTCATAATTGAATTATGAATTAATTCCATCCTATTATACCAATCAAAAACCAAGCGTTGAACTATAATTTACTAAAATTTTAAAAATACTTCATGCACAGGGAAGCATTGCTCTAGTTTTTACTGTTAAAATGCCTCTAATTAAATGTGAAAAGAAAATTCATCTACTCATATTTTTTTATCAGTTTATTCTCTATAACTTTCGTCCCTTGTAAATTCCTGTTAAAATTCATTACAAGGGCAGAATTCTGATAAAACAGGATGACTGTCAAAGTGTTGAGCTAAGATTAGTTCCAGTTTACCCCGCTAGATAGAGCGGGCGCTCCCATTCTCAATCTGGTTGGCTGTCGGCTGCCATCCATCAAAATCTTTATAATCTCTAGGTGCTTATAACCACAAAAAATGATAGTTGTTTAGATTTTTGCTTTTAACTCCTGAACGGTTCCTCTTACACATATTTTGATAATAACTATTATTGTAGAGAATAAAATTCTCTACTGATATTGCTGATATGTCAATTTTAAAAAAAGTAATAGGTAGGTAAAATATTAGATTATCCCAACTTTAATTACTTTTTGAGCCAGTTTTCGCCAATAACTTCTCAAGGACTCCTTGAAGCTCAATTCTTTAAATATACTTTTTTGTAGGAAATTAAATTTACTATCGATTTACTATTTAGTTTTCGCCAATAACTCCTCAAGGACTCCTTGAAGCACAATTCTTTATATATACTTTTTTGTAGGAAATGAAATTTACTATAAGGTGATATAATAAAAATTGAGAAAAATGAATAGAGGAATTATATAATGGAGGTGTAGAAGATGATATTTTTTTATATCCAGGTATAAAATGAGCTACAATTATAACTAGAAAATTCTAAAATCCTCCTATCTGATAAATGATATTCTTACCTTATTCTATGAACATAATTCTCCCATTTTTATTCTTATCCATAAAAAGGCTCTTTAGATGGTAACGTCTATAATACAACACTGAATTCTATATCAATTTTGTCCTTATCAATCTAAGAGAAAATAGAGAAAGAGGAAGGAGAGTAGAAGGTGGGGGAGAGATAGGTGGAAAAATAAGAAGAAAGTAGGAGGAGAAGAAAGAAGTGAAAAAGATAAGGAGGAGAAGAAGGTGGAAAGGAGTGGAGAGAGAAAGACGGGGGTGGAAAAGAAGATTGAATTAGAAAGAGAAGAAGGAGCTTAAAAAGAAGTAGAAAGAAGAAGGAGTAGAATGTGAAGAGGAGCAAGGTATAGTGAGGTCCACGTTATAATGGCAGTATTTTATTAACTTTCGTGTTGCTATCCTTGTTTATCATTCGACAAAACACATACCACTATCGTTTTCTAGCTCCACAACGTTGCCAAATCCGTTTTTAACAATGTGTAAATATAATCAATCAAGGCAGACAAACGGCAACTCTGTTCTCCTATCTTTATCTACTGCCATTATAACGCGGACCTCACTATAGAAAGATGAAGCGAGGAATAAAGAGGAGAGAACGAACAGAATAAGTAGAAATCTAGCTGAAGAAGAAAAATAGATCAAGTGGGGGAGGAAGAGGAAGGAGAAGAAGCAAAAGAGGAAGAAGGATTAGATGAAGCACAGAAGAAGAGAAAGACAGTGATATGTCAAATGATACTTCTCCCTGTTCAATTTTTGTGTAGGATTTAGCAATTTTTGACTCAGCAATTTGTAATAAATGTTTACTGTATCATATTATAATTATTATAAATACATGAATTCAATTCAAATTTATTTAAAATGAATGAATACTAACCAGCAATCAGATAGAATCCAGACAACAGTGATCCAATCAGCGAAACAGCCGCTTTGCTCTCGTTTAGGGACTCAGGTATCTGACTCAAAAACGCGCCAAACGAAAATACAAGTCCATCCACTAGAGCGTTACAGAAGAACGATGCAAAAACAACCACCCACCCCCAACCCCCGTCAGGGGGTACTGCCACAAGGGCTGTCAGACCCTCATCCTCCTCTTCTTCTTCTTCCTCCTCCTCCTCTCCTCGTTCGTTGTTGTCATCTTCTTCTCTTTTGTGCTGCTCTTTCTTCTCGTCTTCGACGTCCGCATCTTTGTAAAGCATCTCCTTGCCGTTGCATCCTACATCAGGCATGCGATGGCCGGCTGTAAAAAAAAGGAGAGAAATGAAAGAACATCGATAGAAAACAGAGGGATCAAATATTGTGGGGTTCGGAATACACCTAGACTATCAGTTAACTCAAAGAAAAGCTGGTGAAAACAGAAAGAAAAGGGAAAGCATGGAAGAAAATCGATAGAAAACAGATGTAATAAATATTGTGAGGGTTTGGAATCCACCCAGAATATCAGGTGACTCATAGTGAAGCTTGAAAAAACTGAAAGAATAGGGATAAAATGAGAGAAAATCGGGAGAAAACAGAGGGAATAAGTATTGTGGGGGTTCGGAAACCACCTAGAATACCAGGTAATTCAAAGAAAAGCTGGAGAAAACGGAAAGAAAAGGTATAAAATAAAAGAAAATCGATAGAAAACAGAGGGATTAATATTGCGGGGTTCGGTATCTCGTGCTCCAAAGGTCTTATTAAAAACTTGACCTACTGAATTCTTCAAAAATTCTAAATAGGCTTAAACCATCCACGGTAAATATAGAATCTATATGCAAATTTTTAAGTAAATCAGTCCAGTAGTTCAGACGTGATGATGGGTCAAACATAAAAATTATCTTATCCCGTACTTTCCAGTCCTAGCCAGTTCTTTCCTTTATTATAGGCCTAGTATAGATTATAAATGAGTATTTTCTTAATCCTATGTGTCTCTCAATATCTCAACTCAAAGAGGTTGAGTTTCATTATTAGCAATAAGTTTTATGAACCCTTATAAGAACACTGCACATTGATTAAGGCCTGTACGAAGCCATAACGACTTATATCATGGATAGAAAATTATACAAGTGCTCCACTTAATTCACATGTTTGTTTAGTATTATTAACATTATCTATCAGTCAATTCTACATGGAAATTAGCAGGCAGTTATACTGCTTGTAACAGTAAATTGGAGCCTTAAGGCAGCACTTAGGCCTATATTTGATTTATTATGAGCCTTATGCAAATCAAAGTTACGACAATCAATTTTAATCGGAGGTTGAAAGTGGTGAGAGGTTAATATGGATTTAGAATACAATCAGGTTCCATTACATACATGGGTTCAGTGCAAATTTCTAGTAAATATAATTGGAATTAGTTTTTAAAACAGTAGATACCACACGAATTATTCCTGTCTTTTTGACATTCATCTAATCATTTATTTTGATAATTATTTCAAACCAGCAGGTAACTGGGTTACTAATTAAGAACTTGAAAATCTGAAAACTTGACCTACTGAAATCTTGAAGAATTTGAAACAGACCTGTAACATCCTCGGTAGGTAAATTAATAATCTATATACAAAATGTTAAGTTAATCAGTCCAGTAGTTCAGACGTGATGATGCGTCATTCGTGAATTTCCTATCCCGTACGTACATAAGACAGTTCTTTCCTTTATTATAGTATAGATGTCCTGTTTTCAAATAGACTTCTGTTCTGCTGCGGCTAAAAATAATATCATTGGTTCTTATGAGAGTGTTCACACGTTGGCACTTGAATGTTAGAACGCTTCCATAAAACCCAATGATTTTCTGTTCTGGAAATCTATATATATAAAAGCGAAATGGCACTCACTCACTGACTGACTGACTAACTGACTGACTCACTCACTCACTCACTCGCATAACTAAAAATCTACCGGACCAAAAACGTTGAAATTTGGTAGGTATGTTCAGTTGGCCCTTTAGAGGCGCACTAAGAAATCTTTTGGCAATATTTTAACTCTAAGGGTTGTTTTTAAGGGTTTAAAGTTCGTCTTTTAGCATGTATATTCTTCTTCTCCCAATCTCCTAATTATAATTGAAATTTCCATATCATATGTTACTATAGAACTATAATCTAGATAGAGTACCTCTTCGAAACAGTTGTTAACTGGCAACTAAATTAATAATTTTGTCAGGTTGGCATTAAGTTGAGTTGAATTTGTTAGGTTGGCACCAAGTTGAAGATTTAAATGCATTTATCGCGGAAAAATTGATTGGGCACTGCTACTTCAATCCTGGGAATATTATATTACTAGCCGTCAGGCTCGCTTCGCTCGCCATATCCGTTTAGCCAGACGTTTAGTCTGGACCCCCGACTGGATTGTCCTAACATTTATGATGAAAATGCTCAAATGAAAAATGCAGGCGAGCGAAGCGAACTCATTCTTGGACGATCCAGTCGGGGGTCCAGGGGGCGGAGCCCCCTGGCTAGACGGATATGGCGAGCGAAGCGAGCCTGACGGCTAGTTTAATATATTCCTAAGTTTTATTTTTTATTTAATAATTTTCCAAATTTCTAATTTTTAAAAAATGATTTTCTCAAATAAACTTCTGCTCTGCTGAGGTTTTGAGCAGGAAGATAATACCTATTATTGTTCTCATGGGATGGGATTGTTACTCATGTGCTCATACGTTAGGATTTTTAAATCCTAATTATCCGAGTCACTCCGTCACTTAATAAGAACATAATCTCTCAACTTTCCGACTGTTACAAAATCGCCGATAATTACTGTTCTAATTGTTTCCAAGCACAGACAACGGAAGCTGAATCGCTCAAATTGAACAATTACTCGAAATTAACGTGTCTTACCAGTTATGAATTGAGTTGGACATGCATGCTCGCTCCAAACTGGTTCTAATTTGGAAGGGACTCACAGATTTCAGGGATTGGGAAATAGGAGGCGAGAACTGGAAAATTTGAGAGCCGGCCATAAGAGGGAAAACACTTTCACAATCTGTATTTTATAAATGGTCCCAATATGTGGCAAGATCGGGAAAATTTGGGGACCGGCCATAAAAGGGAAACACATCAACAAATATGATACAATCTGTATATTTTATAACATACCACTCCCCCTAATATATCTAGAAACACTTCAATCTCCAATCCATAATCTATGGTATGATAATAATAATATCGAGTGACCTGGCAGGCTCAGGTCTGGTGTCAGAGTTTTCAGGTCGCACCAGATCAATTTCAGGGCCTCTGGCATGACCTAACGATTGTTTTTAGGTAGCCAGGGCCGACGGTTTAACATGTTCATCCGAAACAAGGAGTGATCCGAGAAAAATATATGTGCTAATAAGGAGAAATAACTTGTTTTGATTTTTTTATTCATAAGGAATGATGATTGTTAAAATATAGCGAGGTCCACGTTATAATAACCTAGCTACATTTGGACTGTTGTATAAATTAGAATTGGAACCGTTTTGGGCTTATAAGCCTGTGCTACTTTTCTATAAGTTGTGTAATTCTAATGATTAAATAAAATAAAATAAAATAATGGCAGTATCTGATTAACATTGGTGTTGCTATCCTTGTCTATCATTCGACAAAGCACATATCGCTTTTGTTTTCTAGCTCCGTAACATTGCCAGATCCCTATTTAACAATGTAGAAATATGAATAATTGAGAAAATATTCATTCTCAATTATAAAAGTTCATTATTCAATCATTGAAGAGTATATTATTTTTCTTGACGAATAAAATTTAATTTATTATTTTGAACAAGAATGAACAGTTATCACATTAGATATACCAGTATCAACTATCTTCTATAGAAGGCAGTGGCAAGGCAAAGTATCAGCACGCTGTTCTCCTATCTTCTTCACTGCCATTATAACATGGCCTCACTATAGTGAACCTAACTACAGCTACAGTAGTTGGAATAGATTAAAACTATTATACTCACCTCTCTCTAAAATGTTTGCTATACTATAAGTCTATGACCTTGCTCTCTGAATTATGTCAATGTCATATTTAGGTAACTGGTGACTGGTCTAGTTGTTTTAGATAGATCATTATCTAGCTTTTAGATTTCGTAATATTTTTGAGAGTGGGTCTAAATATCTTATCTGTAATCAGTTGATTTTATAGATCAAGTCGTGACGACAATAAAGGTAAAATTTAGAGGTAATAATTATTGGTAGTGCGTAGTTACCTTTTAATAATCATCAATTCATAGCTTAAGGTTTCTTATAATTGTTATAGGCTATTCATTTGAGATTTAGGACTGGAGTAACTTATTTGAGTAACCTCCTAATGATCTAAGTAAGTCCAACTTGACTACTCATTCAAGGGCCGGTTTCCGAGCTCGGGATTAAGCTAAGTTCTAGACTTTAAACAGCTAGAATCAGAAAATTGGCTTTCCAAAACGGGGCGTAGTAGCAGACCACGTTTGAATCAAATTTCTATAAACTATAACATTGAACACAAATTCTAATAAAGAGATAATAATGTAAAGTCTCAGCTATTTCGAATTATCAGGAATGTTTCATTTCGCGAAAGAAAAACGTTTCCAATTATAGAAATGAGAAAATAAAGATTATCATAAAAACTGTGACTACGCCCCGTTTCGGAAAGCCAATTTTCTGACTGCAGCTGTTTAAAGTCTAGAACTTAGCTAAATCCCGAGCTCGGAAACCGGCCCTAAGAAAATTATAACCCGTTGGTTCGGAACCCACCCATCCACTTATCTCTTATCATTGGGAATTAACTTTTTCTTTATTTTTATCCTTATTATTATTTACTTTTCTCTGTTAATTGATTTAACTCTGAATGATTTATCGTTTCTATGATTTGGTTTTTACTTATTGATATTTTTAGTCTTAATTTTTTTTTCGCTTAGACATAATATTTCGTTTGAATTTTTAACTTTTTTTTACGGTTAAGTGCTGAAGGGGAGGGTATCCTTGATACCCTCTCTGAGAATAGACTTCTTAAGGTCCAAACTTCACCGTTTCATGTGAAAACATTACAGTAGTACCTTAACTCTTGCATTTTTCATCACTTTTCTTGCTCAATATTATTGTAGAACTCATCAGCTTAATATGATTCACCATGTCATTTTACCGCTACTGGTATTTATTTTTAACGCTAGAACGTAAGTTGAATTATGTTTTGTTAAACACATGAATAAAGGAATCTGAATCTGAATCTGAATCTGAATCATTGTAACATTATATAACATTGTAGCATACATAAATAAAGAGCTCTAATCTAAACATTCAGGCACATAATTAAATTTAATCTAGTCATTCTAATCACTCAGGCACAAGCCTGGAGCTTCTGTGAGCATCACCCTCAGTAAAAAAATCTATCATCCAATACAATTTGTCATCTTCAATCTACATTTGAGACGCAAAATGATGAATGTATTACAGGCTATTAATTGACATTATTGTATTTTTGTTTGAACTTTGTATCCTATAGTGAGGTCCACGTTATAATGGCAGTGTTTGATTAGCAATGGTATTACTATCCTTGTCTATCATTCAACAAAGCTGATAGCGCTATCTCATTCCAGCTTTGCTCTGTTGCCAGATCGTCTTTTAACAGTGTAGAATTAATAATATTAACAAAATATTTTATATTCATTATGGAATTATTGAAAAATAAAATTATTGTTTAATAAAATTCAATTGATTATTTCAAACGAGGATGAACAGTTAATATTACATTAATGAACCTGTATCAGCTACCGTCTATAGAAGGCATTGACAAAACAGAGGATCGGCAACGCTTTTCCCCTATCTTTCTCTACTGCCATTATAACGTGGACCTCACTATAGATCTACAAGTTCTTCCTATAGGGAGATTCTCTTTAAACTGTCACAATTGATTGGCAAGGGAAGCAATGGTGATTATCTATGGGATATACTGACAGAATCCCATTATATTTTCCACTATCCCCTATTAGGCCTACTATCAATTCAATTTCCTGTCTATTTGTTCTAAATATACATTTGTGACACCAACAATCATTAGTTACATAATCATAAAGATTAGTACTGTATATTCCACCAGCTACAACATAATCATATTATGATTATTGGAAAAGACAAAACAAAATTAGACAAAGATAAGACAAAATAACAAACCGATATAAGATGGAGGTCAATAGAACTTTATCTAGAAACGAAATATTCAAAACTCTCGTCTTCTACTCCAACCTAGTTTCCATAAATACTCATTTTTCCTTAACGCTCGACTGGTATCTGATTTGAAAGCGAACTGATTCCTTTTGTAAATTGATATTTCAAGAGACATTCAATTGATCTCGATAATGTAGTGTTGGGACATTGAAGAAACAAATGTCATGTACCGTAACAAATATTATTGAGAAGCAAACCTAATCTTATTATTTGTAGAACAAGGAAGCATTTTATCAAAATTTTGACACCGATTTTCATCAGGTTCATCCTTGACTTATTATTGACATATTTTTGAAAAGTGAACTCTGTTTTGGTAGAAAAAGATTGTTATTTTTGGAGCAGAATAGGTTGATAAACATGTAGCAAATTTTTGAACTTTGGAATTGAGGGTCGGTTTCCGAGCTCGGAATTCAGCTAAGTTCTAGACTTTAAACAGCTGGAGTCAAAAAATTGGCTTTCCGAAACGGGGCGTAGTCGCAGTTTTCAAGACAATCTTTATTTTCTCATTTCTATAATTGGAAACGTTTTTCCTTGACGAAATGAAACATTCCTGAATAATTCAAAATAGCTGAAACTTTACACTATCTTTTTTCATCTTTTTTGTAGTTTTTCGTAATTTAATTCAAACGTGGACTGTGACTACGCCCCGTTTCGGAAAGCCAATTTTCTGACTCCAGCTGTTCAAAGTCTAGAACTCAGCTAAAGCCCGAGCTCGGAAGCCGGCCCTTGATGTGATGAGTGGTATAAATATTCCAATACTCTACAATAATGAAAATTGATGAGGATTTGAATCTAAATCAATAAATAAAATTTAACAGAAATTCAAAGTTAAATCCTGTGAACCACCCCGAAGACTTCTGCTACTGCGAATATTGACAACAGGGTTAACAGCTAGATGGAAATTCGATGAGAGCTACTATCCAAACAATATTTGCCAGCCCGGGAAATCTATCAATAGGACTCTATAGTCATATTAAGAGCGGTAGTACTATTTCAATATTCCTATACTCCTATTTTTCCTATTATTAAAGTAATTCTAAAAACTTCAGAATGAGGTGAAAAACTACAATACTTAACCTATTTCGGACTATGTGTAACCTTATCTAAATTTGGGAGAGGAATAGCACAAGGTTACCTTATTATTCTCTCCCTATCATTTTTGATGATGTACTTGTTGTATGAATCAATGAAGAATGAAGATAGAAAATGGGATAAATTCAAAATTTAACGATGTGGCGAATTTTGGACAGTAATGGCCACTCTACCAAGTGGTCTCCTTTTTCAAAAAATTATTCTTCAAAATTGTCCTAGCTTGAAGAATTAAATCAGAAAAAGCTCCAAACCATGAGTAAAGAAACTTTCATAGTTCTAACGTTTTGCAAAGGTATTAGGGCCAGACCATATTAAGCGTTTTTTCAGGCGCCAACCCAATCAGCCAATCGGAGAGCTTCCTGCCCTGCCAACTCCGAAAACACTGCCTGAAAAACGCTAAATATGTTCTGGCCATTAAATACTCAATTTTGAATTCCATCACGAACTGCAATTATTAATATTTACTTGAAACTTTCATAATTTAACGACTAGCAGTCTATTAATAAACGGTGTAAAATAACTGTACACAAAAAGCAATAAAATAAGCAATAGAAAAGTTGAGAAATCAAGAGATAGTATCTTGAAGGATTCTTCAAAATGATAACGTCGACAAACAATTACAAGATCAGCTACAAAAAGGAGTTACAGACTCCATTCTTTATTGATTCATACAATAAGTTCATCTAAATAATAGGGAGAGAAAAAATAAGGTAACCTTGTGCTATTCCTCTCCCAAATTTAAAAATAGGTTATACATAGTCCGAAATAGGTTAAGTCTTGTCGATTTTCCTCCGACTGTTTTGTTTGAAAGAGTCTAAATTTCAAAATCTACTTTATGAAAAATATTCAAGGACCGAATATTGACATATTTAATATATAAATATTTTATATATATAAAATATATAAAATATATTCACATCACAAAATTTCAGTCCTTGAATATTTTTCATAAAGTAGATTTTGAAATTTAGACTCTTTCAAACAAAACAGTCGGAGAAAAATCGAGAAAGTTGCTTATAACAAGTTGCTTAGTCAATTGTGTAAATCAGCCGAATAACATTAAATAATTGTTCATTGTGAACCTTGCTCCAAAACTTGACAGCCTCTCTACAAACTTAACATTGAACTTGTAACTATATAGCTGGCATATACCTTCCGCTATAACTATATAGGTCTACCTGTTGTATACACTTCATACTACAGATATAGATTCACCTATATATGCTAGATTCCATATATAGTGAGGTCCACGTTATAATGGCAGTGTTTGATTACCAATGGTTTTGCTATCCTTGTCTATCATTCAACAAAGGGGATATCGTTATCTCTTTCGCGCTTTGCTCTGTTGCCAGATCGTCTGTCAACAATGAAGAATTGGTAATTATTTAGCAAATTATTTCATTTAAATCATGAAATTTTTGAAAAATATAATTGATTATTTTAAACGAGAATGGACAGTTAATATTACATCAATAAACCTGTATCAACTATTGTCTATAGAAGGCATTGACAAGACAGAGGATCGACTACGTTGTTCTCCTATCTTTCTCCACTGCGATTATAACGTGGACCTCTCTATAGCACGATATCCTAGAATAGCTTCTAGAAATACCATGTTTTAGCCCATGGAGAGTCACCGTTTGTTCCTCCTACTATAGAGGATTGGCAACTTTGTTCTCCTATATTTCTTCACTGCCATTATAACGTGGACCTAACTATAGTATAAATTTAAATTTAGCTATAGCTCTACCATTAATAGTGAATATATAGCTTAAGATATGCATATTATCTAGCTTCCATATACAAGTTAATCTATACTCTATAGTAATTAAAGATGACACACTATAGTGATTCATGTATAGCTTCCAAATTAACTTTCAACTTTTCTTGCAATAGTGAACACACATCAGTATCACTGCATAACTTTAACTGTGTACTGTCATACTAGAACTACTGTATATCTGTGTATTAATATTTTACTAGCAGGTAACCTGTGCTCCGCAAGGGTCTAATCGAAAACTTGACAAACTGAAAGCTTGAAGAGTTTAAAATAGGCCTATAACCATCACGGTAAATTAAGAATCTATATGCAAAATTTCAAGTTAATCAGTCCAGTAGTTCAGACTTGATGATGCGCCATATGTGAATTTCCTATCTCGAACGTGTTTTTAAACTGATTCTTTCCTTTATTATATTTTAGACTAGCCGCCAGGCTCGCTTCGCTCGCCATATCCGTCTAGCCAGGGGGCTCCGCCACCTGGACCCCGACTGGATCGTCCAAGAATGAGATCAGCAGGCTCGCTTCGCTCGCCTGCATTTTTCATTTGAGCATTTTTATCATATGTTAGAACAATCCAGTCGAGGGTCCAGACTAAACGTCTGGCTAAACGGATATGGCGAGCGAAGCGAGCCTGACGGCTAGTAATATAATATTCCCAGGATTGAAGTAGCAGTGCCCAATCAATTTTTCCGCGATAAATTCATTTAGATCTTCAACTTGGTGCCAACCTAACAAAGTCAACTCAACTTAATGCCAACCTGACAAAAATATTAATTTAGTTGCCAGTTAACAACTGTTTCGAAGAGGTACTCTAACTAGATTATAGTTCTATAGTAACATATGATATGGAAATTTCAATTATAATTAAGAGATTGGGAGAAGAAGAATATACATGCTAAAAGACGAACTTTAAACCCTTAAAAACAACCCTTAGAGTTAAAATATTGCCAAAAGATTTCTTAGTGCGCCTCTAAAGGGCCAACTGAACATACCTACCAAATTTGAACGTTTTTGGTCCGGTAGATTTTTAGTTATGCGAGTGAGTGAGTGAGTGAGTCAGTCAGTCAGTGATTGAGTGCCATTTCGCTTTTATATATATAGATGGATAGATACCTCCAACTTCGGCTAAAACTATAGATCTACCAATAATGTACACACTGAAGCTATTACAGTATATACATAGCTGTATCACAGAATACAAAAAATCGATCAAGTTTTATATCGGTACAAACTAACGAATACCACATAGATATACATTTCAACTGTCTAATGACGGTTTACTGCAAGTTTTCAAACACTATACAGATATAATTTGAACCCATTGAACTTGGCACGATTAAAAACGCTTTAGAACGCGGCAGTGAGCAGTTCTGCGTTTTTTTTAACATCCGGTTCTTGTTCCGTACACATTATTAAAACAGAAGCCATTAAGAATAGAGTGAGAAGGAGGTATGGGATGAATGAAGAGTGTGTGAGAGAGAGAGAAAATCCGAAGGTTGATTGCCGCGTTGATTTAAGAAGACAACTTATTTCAATACTGGAGACAAGTATAATTATATGTGGTAGAATGCTAGTCTTGTTGGTTGAGAGATTGATCGGAATATTATACTATATTTTCAAAGAGTAATATATCCTTTATATATTGGATAAGAGATCAATTTCTAGAGACTAATATAGTTTGAAACCTATCTAAAGTTCAAGAGAAATCAATTTCTCACAATAATTCTTTAGGTTAGCCACGCACAAGCCTGGAGATGATTTGGACATCTCTCTCATCAGAAGAAATTGCCTTTATTAAGGGCGAAGTTTGAACTGTAGATCCTCTCTGCCACACAACCCTAAACTGCTTTCTAGAATCTTTAGAAACCACACTCCTTGAACCATGTAGTGTGTTATAAGGTGGAATCACACCTTGAAATAATAAATCAGTTGTGCTTTTAGAATTAAGTCTGTTTCTCGGTAATTCTTCAAAATTATATTTTTAATATGTGAATATGTCCTATTTCAGCTATAATAATGTGAAATATTTCCTCTATGTTTAGTTTTGAAGCTTCTAAATTTGATAATCTACATTGTGAAAATACTTGAGGACTAAGAATTTTGAGAATTGAAGAACTACGAGATTTAACCTATTTCGGTTTAATTTAGTTATCTAAATTTGAGAGAGGAATAGTACAAGGTTACCTTATTTTTCCTCTCCCTATCATTTTGATGATGTACTTATGGTATAAATGAATAAAGAATAAATAATAAAGAGGCAGCCTATTTTAGACTTAGCCCATATTCTTGACTAGCTAAATTGATTCAGTACACTAACATATAACTCTAAATAATTGGGACATAAATACAGAGAGGATCACAAAATATCCCTCTCTCGAATTTAGATAGTTGACAAAATTAAAAATTGTCTCCAAAACAGGGAATGATTAGGCCTCCACTTCCCATTTTGCTCACTGAACATTTACTATCCAGCTATGGTGAGAATATCTATTTATAATATTATAAAAGAGAAGAATTGGCTTGTATATGTGCGGGATAGGAAATTCACGAATAACGCATCATCACGTCTCAACTACTCAACTGATTAACTTGAAAATTTGCATAAAGATTCTCAATTTACCAAGGATGGTTATAGGCCTACTTTGAATTCTTTAAGTCAAGTTTTCAGTTTGTCAAGTTAGCAAGAGTCTACCTGCTAGTTAACAATAATTTAGAATTATTGATATAGAAATAAGAATGCTCCGTGAAACATTACAAACTTGAAAAAAGTATTGGATTAACCTTTCCAACAAGATAAAATCATACAATAATTTATTAAGATTCCTCTAAATTTTTTTGTGGAAAGTTTACACTACACTATCATCCTTAAAATTTTTATGATACTATTTTTTTTATGTTCTCAGATAGTTAACATTACACTATCACAGTAATCACACAATTTGTGTCATTTCAATCAACTATCATATATCAACTCGTATATACAATTTCTTCATAGATTATTATTGTTTCTCTAGATGCACTATCAATAAAGTTGACCTGCCACGGTTCCAGTTCATTTCTTATTAGACAGAATGATTTATTTCTGAAAACTTAAAAGTGTCATTGTCATTTTTTGTGTAATTCAGACCGATTTGATTGCACTCCATAGTAGGAGGTTTTTGACAGTATCATAATTCATTATTCATCTACTCATTTATCATAAATCAACTTTATGAAAATGATTAAGGACTGAACATTTTGTGAAGTGGACAACTACAAGACTTAACCTATTTCGGACTATGTGTATCCTTATCTAAAGTTGGGAGAGGAATAGTACAAGGTTACCTCACTTTTCCTCTCCCTATCATTTTTGATGATGTAATTATTGTATGAATCAATAAATCAATCATCCATGTTATGATGGCAGTGGAGAAGGATTGGGGAACAGCGTTGACGATTCTCTGTCTTGCCACTGCTTTCTATAGAAGTTCGCTGATACCGATAGGCTATATCTGAGTAAAATTAACGGTTCATTCTTGTTAAAAATAATCAATTATATGCTCCTCGTCAAAGAACAACATTCCAATGATAATAAATTGTCATATTTAAATTAAAGATTCTGTTGATCATTCATATTTCTACATCGTTGGAAAACAATCTCGCAGCATTGCGGAGCTAGAAGAGGATAGCGCGCTGTGCTTTGTCGAATGATAGACAAGGATATGAACATCAATGTTCGCCAAATACTGCCATTATAAAGTGGACCTCACTATATTTATTTTTCCTCCACCTACTGTCTAAAGTACTTACTTTCCTCCCTGAAACATAATACTAAAGTGTCACTTTTTCGCTCTCGGTAGTAAAAATCAGAAAAACTCCCTAGGGTGTAAAAGTGACTCCATTCAAATAACATGGGAAGCATCCCTATTTTAAAAACTTACATGGTAATAGGTTAGAAGGTCTAAGCTCAGATGAGAAAGCATAATAGAGGTGTCTGTCATTGAGTCAACTGAATTCAATACCACAACCAGAAATTTGATCAACTCATGAAATATATGTTTGTATGATAATTATTATATTCTTAATATTAGTAGACGATAAAAATTTATACAATTTTTAAAATATTTTATTCTATTCAAAATACCAGTCAACAAATATTTTGATCTGCAATTCAAATCTGAACCGCGTGATCTGGAGTCAGCCATTTTTGGTAGCTGCCCAGCTGATATAATTGTTACAACTTTTGCCGATAGATAGCGCAATCGGCAGTGCCAATCAGAGGACCATATTTTAGGTTTTAGATTGAGGTTATGTTGTTAGGAATCATTGTCACCAATACGTAAGTTATTAAAATGATTTTATTTGCAGTTTCTATAAAAAAATGTAGATGGAGGAAAAATGTTGTGTACATCACGAGTGAAAAATACTTTTTCTCCCTCAGGAAAATTGTTGCCCTCGGCTTCGCCTCGGGCTTCAAACTTTTCCCTCAGGGAGAAAAAGTCGTACTTTTCACTCTAGATATACAAATAACTATTTCCTCCACCTACTGTCTAAAGTACTTACTTTTCTCCCTGAAACATAATACTAAAGTGTCACTTTTTCGCTCTCGGTAGTAAAAAACAGAAAAACTCCCTAGGGAGTAGAAGTGACCCCATTTAAATAACATGGGAAGCATCTATTTTAAAAACTTACATGGTAATAGGTTAGAAGGTCTAAGCTCAGATGAGAAAGCATAATAGAGGTGTCTGTCATTGAGTCAACTGAATTCAATACCACAACCAGAAATTTGATCAACTCATGAAATATATGTTTGTATGATAATTATTATATTCTTAATATTAGTAGACGATAAAAATTTATACAATTTCTAAAATATTTTATTCTATTCAAAATACCAGTCAACAAATATTTTGATCTGCAATTCAAATCTGAACCGCGTGATCTGGAGTCAGCCATTTTTGGTAGCTGCCCAGCTGATATAATTGTTACAACTTTTGCCGATAGATAGCGCAATCGGCAGTGCCAATCAGACGACCTTATTTTAGGTTTTAGATTGAGGTTATGTTTTTAGGAATCATTGTCACCAATACGTAAGTTATTGGAATGATTTTAATTTGCAGTTTCCTTAAAAAAATGTAGATGGAGGAAAAATGTTGTGTACATCACGAGCGAAAAATAATTTTTCTCCCTCAGGAAAATTGCTGCCCTCGGCTTCGCCTCGGGCTTCAAACTTTTTCCCACAGGGAGAAAAAGTCGTACTTTTCACTCTAGATATACAAATAACTATATTAGGTCAGCACAAACTATACAATGAATAAATATATATGAATGAGTAGATGAATAATGAATTATGATACTGTAAAAAGCCTCCCAATATGGAGTGAAATCAAATTAATATTTTAAAATGCACCTCTCTATAGAGAAATTTTGAAAGAATCTTGGAAAACCTCATATCAGAGACATTATTTGTTATCTGCTTATAAGGTGGAATCACACTATGAAATAATAGATCAGAGGCAGACTTTTCTTAACTTAGCCCATATCTGCTTAGGCCGACAAGCAGGCTGCGGGTTTTTATAATTATTACGTCCAACTCAAAATAAACAACAATTTCAGTTTTTTTGGTAGCAATGCGGTACTTGAGAAGCCCCCAAAAAGGGGCAGAAGGGCAGACCCCTTGACTCTCCCTTTCAATGCGTCAAAATGCAACAAGCACTTCTCGAGAAATTTTGGACGCAGTGCACCCACCCAGCATTGCTTTATTGCGGCCCCTTCTCTCGGGGTGGTGCAGGGGTGGCGAATTCGTGGAACAAGCCCAAGAGGCATTAGTCATTTCCTGAGAGGGAACTCGTTGAAAGGGAACGTGGAACGGGAGAGGGAGAGTTGAAAAAAGTGATAGAAGTGAAAGTGAAGTGGAGAAGTGAAAGTGAAAGTGAAGGGAAAAGTTGAAATGGAAAGTTGAACGAGAAAGGGAATGAGGGAGAGGAAAGGGAATGTTGGAAGCGAAAGTGGAAAGATTGAAAGTGAAACGGATTGTAAGAGGAGTGGGGAAGTTGAAAGTGAAAGGAAATATGAATGAGGATAGGGGAAGTGGAACCTGTAGAAAGGGAAAGTAAAACGGTAATGGGAATGTGGGAGAAGAAAGGGAGAATTTATTTATTTATTTATTTATTTATTCGTTGATATAATTACAAATCATAAATGAATATGATCGGGATAGAACAACAGGCATAGCCCAAAACTATTCTGTTCACAAATTTTTATAAATAATGTCCGAAAAAATAGGTTATGTTCTTATTGAGGAAATTTAAAGTTCAAAGTTCTGTCCAAGAATATATATTAGCTAGAAATTTTGAATTTAGACTGATTAAAAATACCAAATTATAGTCAAATTTTGCACTTAATATCACCGCACTTTGAATAAATTAAGTTATTTCAGAAAATTTTGAAGCCAAAAGTATACACACAAATATATACACAACAATTCAAAGTGAAAGGGATAGTGATAGTGGAAGGAAAAGTTGAAAGTGAACTAGGAACGGGAAAGGGAATGTGGGAGAGTAGAGGAAAAGCTTGAAGCGAAACTGAAAAAGATTGAGAGTAGAAGTGAAAGGGAAAGTGATAATGAAGGGGAAAGTAGAAAGGAGAGTTGGAAGTGAAAGTGGAAGGGAAGGTTGAAAGTGAATGTGGAACGGGAAAGGGAACGTGGGAGAGCAAAGAAAAGGTTGGAAGCAAAAGTGGATAGTGGAAGTGGGAGGCAAGGTTGAAAGAGAAAAGGAAAAGTTTAAACTGGAAAGACAATGTTTATATGTGAATATTTCCTATTTTAGTGATAATAATGTGAAATATTTCTTATATGTTTGGTTTTGAAGCATCTAAATTTGAAAATATACTTTGTGAAAATAATAAGGACTGAAAATTTTGTGAAGTGAACAACTACGAGACTTGACCTATTTCGGACTATGTGTAACCTTATCTAAATTTGAGAGAGGAATAGCACAAGGTTACCTTATTTTTTCTCTCCCTATCATTTTGATGATGTACTTATTGTATGAATCATTAAAAAATAAAGAATAAATAATGTAAAGAGGGGAAGGATAATTGTCAAGTGCAGAGCAGAAGGGGAATTCGAAAACGAAGTAGAAATGATTGTAAGTGGAAGTGAATATGGAATAGTGAAAAAAAACAAGATTTTGAAAGATCAAATAAATATCAAGAAAAGAAAAGGGGAAAAGGGAATTTTGAATGAGGAAGAAGAGGTTGAAAGGGAAGTAAAAATAATTGAAAGTGAAAGTGAACGGGGAATGGTAAAAGAATACCATAGTGAGGTCCACGTTATAATGGAAGTGTTTGATTAGCAATGATATTGCTATCCTTGTCTATCATTCAACAAAGCGGATAAAACTATCTCTCTCGCTTTGCTCTGTTGCCAGATCGTCTTTTAACAATGTAGAATCAATAATCAATTAACAAAATATTTCATCTTTATCATTAAAATGCATTATAAAATCATTGAAGAATGTGATTTCTTGCTGAATAAAATATATTTGATTTTTTTAAAAGAGAATGGACAGTTGATATTACATCAATAGACCTGTATCAGCTACTGTCTATAGAAGGCATTGACAAGTCAGAGGATCGGCATTCGGCAACGTTGTTCTCCTATCTTTCTTCTCTGCCATTATAACGTGGACCTCACTAAAGTAACTGTCTACCAAAGAGGTAGAGAGGAACAGTGGAAGAGGAAAGAGGAAGGAAGAAGAAAGAGGAAAGTTATAAGGAAAAGGAAAGAGGAAGGAAGAGAGTAGATCTTCTCTGCAGATAGTGTGACTGGATTGCGCTGTATTTATAGCGTGGTGTATTAAGTCATAACGCAGAACTGCTATGCAGTAAGAAAGAAAAAGAGGAAGAGAGAGAGAGGGTGAGAGAGTGAGAGTGTGTGTGAGAGAGAAATACTATAAATGGAAGTGGGGGAGGAGAAGGATTGGGTGGTGGAAGAGCCAGGATAAGGAGGAGGAGGTTTAGAAGGAGATGAAGGAGATAGATAATTATACGGATAATTGGGAGAAAGATGAATTGATGATGATGAGGAGGAGGAGGAGGAGAAGGAGGATGAGGAGAAGGCTACTCCCCCTCTCCTAGGAGAAAGATAAATATGAGGAGGAAGGAGAAGAGTGATAAATCATGAGAATTAGGCGACAAAAAGAGGAGAAACAATAATAAGGAATACATAAGAAAACTGAAGCAGAAAGAGGTAACAAAGAAGATTTAGATTGATTGATTGATTGATTGAGTACTTTATTTATGTAGATTACAATATGTACTGTCTTATACACTTATATACAATAGCTTACAATACAGCAAAATTATAGATGAATTTACATGATATAGACTAAGAAAATAATTATTGAACTGTATATGATATGAAAAAGCAGTTTGTAATATAATAACTATAGATAATAATTATATTGTTATGCATGTACATAAATTGGCGGAGCTTTGGACATATCAATGCCCATTCTTCGGAAAGAATATTAAAAATATCCTCCCCACTAGCTCTCCACCAAAAGGTAGGGGAGGAGTCGGAGGAGTTGTAGAGGAAATGGGAGGAGGAGTAAAAGAAGGAGGAGAAGAAAGAAGGAGAGAAGGATGAGAAGAAGCGATAGATATATAAATGCCTTCAACCTTGAGGGCAAAGTATGATAGAAGGAGATCATAGATTAGTTGAGGAAGAAGAGACAAAAATGAATACTAGATAAAACTAATAGAGAAGGTGGAAAAGAAGGAAAGGAAAAAAAAGAATAGAAGAGCAGAAAACTGAAGCATAGAGAGAACAAAAATATTAGCTAGAGGAAATTTAGAAAACGGGAATGTGTAGAAAAATCGAAGGGAATGTAAAATTAATCTAGAAGAACGTATAACACGAGATGAAAAATCTCAAAAGACAAACATGGAGAAGAAGGAGACGGCAGAAGAGGGATGAGAAGATAGGAGGATGAGAAGAAGAAGAAGGAGAAGAAGAAGAAGAAGAAGAAAAAAGGAGACAAAGAGGAAGAGGGATTGAGAGAAAGGATGATGGTCCTATCTACTACAGCCTTGTATAGAATAGGAGTAGGACGAGAAGGAAAAGAGGAAGAAGAAGAAGAAGAGATGAGAGCAAGAGGAAGAGGGAAAAAAGATTATGGTCTATCTACTATTGTCTTGTATAGAAGAGAAAAAGGAGGAGTAGGAGAAGGAGAAGGATAAGGAGAAGGAAAAGAAGAAGAAGAAGAAGAAGAAGAAGAAGAAGAAGAAGAAGAAGAAGAAGAAGAAGAAGAAGAAGAAGAAAGGAGACAAAGAGGAAGAGGGATTGAGAGAAAGGATGATGGTCCTATCTACTACAGCCTTGTATAGAATAGGAGTAGGAGGAGAAGGAAAAGAGAAAGAAGAGGAAGAAGAGATGAGAGCGAGAGGAAGAGGGATTGAGAAAAAAGATGATGGTCTATCTACTATTGTCTTGTATAGAAGAGAAAAAGGAGGAGTAGGAGAAGGAGAAGGAGAAGGAGAAGAAGAAGAAGAGAAGAAGAAGAAGAAAAAGAAGAGAGCAGAAGCTCCAGAGGAGATAAAGATTGAAAAAATAAGAGAATGATGGTGTACCTACGCTACTGCCGTGTATAGAATAGCAAGTAAGGTCTTGGTGGTTTGGTAGGGGACTTTGCGGGGACTTAGGGCCGGACTTTGGGGGACTTCAGTGGACTTATCTACTGACCCCTGTCACGTTCCTCTTTCGATAGAAAATAATATGTTGTTCCTCGTGTTCCTTCATTTCTGCCCCGTTCCTTCTATCCAAATTGAAACAACCGACCTGTCAACTACTGAATGAGATCTGATTTAATATTTTCTACACATCTTGAGTGATTATCTGATTAATTTTGTTTATTTTTGTCAAAGTCATTCAATCTCAGCTGTTTCCATGCATGAAATCAAGCCGGTAAACAGCTGTTTGCAGAACAAATAGACATATGATTCTCATTACAGCATACTCTACTGTAAAGAGATCATATATATTTTCGAGTATGTTTCCTAGTTCCGAAATAGGAACAGCAAAACTGCTACAAAAAACCACCTTCAGCGCTCCAGGTGGAGGTTTTGTCAACTTCCACAAAATTCCTGATTCGGAATTTGTAAACTAGGTAATGTTTTTAGAATGCATGCAGTAATGTCAGAACAAGCAGATAATGTTTTCTATTTCTTATTCTTATTCTTTTATGACAAAAAATAGTGTATGTTACTTGGACGTGAATGTCTGTTGCAGTGCTCGGATGAAATTCTAGTCGAGACGTTAGCCGAACATCATTCTCGCCTGCAAAAGGCCCCTTCCCGTCCATGTGACGTAAGATAATATAACACAATATCATCATCTTTTCTTGTAGGCTTTGTCACATTATTGCAGAAAATTATTAGATTCAATAAGTGTTCCAGAAATCGGGTCTCTAGAAGTGTTTTATAACTCCCAGATTCAAGAGATCAGTTTTACTAAATCAGTGTAATAATTACACTGATTTATTCTTGGGTCTGGTTGCACAAAACTCTGTTAAGTTTTAAGACAGATTAAATACCACAAGAACCAATCATAGGAGGCTTTTCTGAAAAGAAGGTCCTCGTGTAACTTAATCACGATTTAGTTTCAACAGAGTTTTGTGCAACTGGGTCTTGGATATACCTTAGAAGTTGAGAATTAGAAAGCTAGTACCTATATTGCTATAGAGCACGGGCTACCTGTTTATAGTGAGGTCCACGTTATAATGGCATTGGAGAATGATAGGAGAACAACGTTGCCGATCCTCTGTCTTGTCAATGGAGGGTAACTGATACCGCTGTGATATTAACTGTTCATTCTCGTTTAAAATAATCAATTATATTTCATCAAGCAAGAAATTGTATTTTCCAATGATTTCATAATCAAGATTAGACATTTTGTTGATTAATTATATTTTCTTACAGTTACCTTGAAAAGTGACCATTCCTGCACTGATTACAGAACGCAAAGAATCACTTTTCCGCTCTAGTGCGCAAAGTATTACTTTGCGTACTCTTAATACTTTGCGTAATATCTTGCAGCCATCCCAATCAGCTGTTGACATTTTTGGCGTGTATTTGAATGCGAGTTTGTTCTATCTATATTTTTTGTGATTTTCAAGTAAATAAAAATGAGAACTCATTAAATTACTGTATACATTCTGAATATTATGAATTATTCATTATTATTGTTATCAAATCATATTTTTTTCCTACAGTTACCTTGAAAAGTGGCCATTGCTGCACTGATTACAGAACGCAAAGAATCACTTTTCCGCTATAGTGCGGGAAAAATTTTTCCTGCACTCCAGATTTGCAACATGGCAACGCAAAATAGTTAGTAGGTTATATGGAGCATCAGTGCAGCAAAATCAAAATTAAGTTGGTAACTGTGGTATAGTGTGGTGGTGCACGTTATAAGAATCTTAATGGGGTGGACTGTGGTGGATGACAGCAGTTGACAGCACACAGCCATTCAAACACACATACTACATTCTATTTTATTTATTAATAATAAAATTACTCAGATTTACATTTGATGCATTTCAGGCAATTTTACCCATAATTACCCACTTTCATATTCAATGGTAACTGTAGGAAAAACTTAATGTGAAATACGTGCGCAAAGTTCCTCTGCTGCACTCAACAAACCTTTCCGTAAACGTTTCTTTCTGTGCAGCAAACTGTCACTTTGCGCACTAGTTGCACAAATAACTATTTCATTCATAAATTGATTGGTTGAAAAATTATTTAGAAATTAAGATTTACTCAAAATTATTCAAATTTTCAAATTAATTAGATTAATTTAATTTTTAATTTGAATAAATGATCGATTATCAATTTTCAATTGGATTATCAAGTTTAAAATAAATTGAATTGTAGTTATTAATAACAAAATCATACAGACAAACATTTGATGGATTTCAGCCATCATTTTACCAATAATCAACCACTTTTCATATTCAATGGTAACTGTAGGAAAACTTTAATGTGAAATACGTGCGCAAAGTTCCTCTGCTGCACTCAAGAAACCATTCCGCCCTCGCCTACGGCTCGTGCGTAAACGTTTCTTTCGGTGCAGCAAACTGTCACTTTGCGCACTAGTTGCACAAATAACTATTCTACATTGTTAAAAAACTATCTGGCAACAGAGCAAAGCAAGGAAGAGATAGCGTTATCCGCTTTGTTTGAATGATAGACAAGGATATCAATACCATTGTTAATCAAACACTGTCATTATAACGTGGACCTCACTATAGTATCTCATAACCATATTTTCACTGACTTTACAACGTGAATCCATCTACAGGCAGTCAACAGTTTTTGGATCATTTTTTGTAGATGCAGGAAAATGAGAAATGAAATCTGCGGGAGACCATTTAGTGAGTCAGCGGGAGATTTCATTTCAGCTAGAAATTGGTTGCAAATTGGAATTGCAAGCCGAACACAGCCGAGCACAAAAATTATGGCAGACGCTTTTATTAATGTCTCAGAGACTCTCTACCCTTCTCTGAAGCTCACACTCACACACACTCTCTCTCTCACACACACTTTCTCTCTATCTCTGTCAATCTCTCTCCTTGATTTGGTAGGTAGTTAGTGGGGAGGATATTTTTAATATTCTTTCCGAAGAATGGACTTCGATATGTCCAAAGCTCCGCCAATTTATGTAGATGCATAACAATATGATTATTATCTATAGTTATTATATTACAAATTGCTTTTTCATAGCATATAAAGTTCAATAATTATTTTCTTAGTCTATATTATGTAAATGCATCTATAATTTTGCTGTATTGTAAGCTATTGTATATAAGTGTATAAGCCAGTATATATTGTAATCTACATAAATAAAGTACTCAATCAATCTCTATCCCTCTCATTTTCTCTCTCTCACACACACACTCTCTCTTTCTTTCTCTCACACACACTTTCTCTCTATCTCTGTCACTCTATCTCCCTTTAATTATGTCTCAGAGTTTCTCTACTACCCTTCTCTAATACACTCATCCTCTCATCACCCCCCTATCACACACTCACTCTCTCTCTCTCTCTCATTTACTTTCTCTCCTCCTCTCATCCTCTCTCTCTCTCACTTTCAATCCTTCTCTTTATCACTCTCTCTCTCACTTTTATTAATATCTCAGAGTCTCTCTACCCTTGTCTAATACACTCTCTCTCATTCCTCTCTCTCTCTCTCTCTCAACTCTCTCTCTCTCTTCACCCTCTCTCTCTCTCTCTCTATATATATATTATATTATATATATATATATATATATATATATATATATCGATCTCTTTCTCGCTCCCTCACTCTGCTAATCCCTCACTCTCTAACTTCATTCGTATTCTTCTTGTCCCTCCAAAATTCCTTTACTCATATCGCAAAATTTACTATCAAACTCCTGCTTTTATAAGTTAGTGCTACTGTAACACTTTATACAGAATTATATATATATATATATATATATATATATTATAGATATATATATAATATTTATTTCACACTACATAAACGGTGATAATTATTATTCATCTATTCCTCTTCTCTTTCTTTTCATTTCTCTTCTTCCTTTCTCTTCTGTGTTTGTTTTTCATCATCCTTCCCATGAAGGATGCTCATGTCGATCCTCGAGGAATAATTCCTTGGTTTACATTCTCTACCATTTGCTTGATCTTCTCTTCTTCTTCTTCTCTTCTTCTTCTTCTTCTTCTTCTTTTTTT
>NC_052510.1:1076618-1086618 GCF_014356525.2 Nilaparvata lugens
AAGTGTGATGAAAAGAACCCTTACAAGAAATTTAAACCTTTTTCAATATCTTTGTACAGTTTTCCATGCTTAGAAGTCTCTAAGTTTTTCTTGCTCAGCTCAGTAAATACATTATGTGACTCTATATAGTATATAGTAAGGTCCACGTTAGTATTTGATTGAAAATCATTTTCGATAAGGTGAAATAGGTATAGTCAGTTCCACATAATTTGTTTGAGCCTAACAAACATACTACTGATGACACTGCCCTATAAGTGCATTGAAACTTTAATTTGGCTCGAATTAATTATGTGGAACAGACAATACATATTTTTTCCTACAGTTACGTTGAAAAGTGGCCATTGCTGCACTGATTACAGAACGCAAAGAATCACTTTTCGCTCTAGTGAGCAAAGTATTACTTTGCGTACTCCAGATTTGCAACATGGCAACGCAAAATACTTAGTAGGTTTATGGAGCAACAGTGCAGCAAAATCGAAATGAAGTTGGTAACAGTGACTGCTGTGGCTGCTATAGTGAGCAGAGGTGCAACCAAGCACAACGCGCTAATTATTAAGTAGATATTATAATGGAGGACAACGACAGCACAGTGCCACCACAGCACACACCACACAGCTGCCCCCCGCCATTCAAACACTACTACATTATTCAGGCAATTTTACCCATAATTACCCACTTTTCATATTCAATGGTAACTGTAGGAAAAATTTAATGTGAAATACGTGCGCAAAGTTCGTTTGCTGCACTCAAGAAACCATTCCGCCCTCGCCTACAGCTCGGGCGTAAACGTTTCTTTCGATGCAGCAAACTGTCACTTTGCGCACTAGTTGCACAAATAACTACTGTATTCCTACAGTTACATTGAAAAGTGGCCATTCCTGCACTGATTACAGAACGCAAAGAATCACTTTTCCGCACTAGTGCGCAAAGTGAGTACTATGCGTATTCCAGATTTGCAGCATGACAACGCAAAATAGTTAGTAGGTTATATGGGGCACGAGTGCAGGAAAATCAAAATTAAGTCGGTAACACTGACTGTGGTATAGTGAGGTCCACGTTATAATGGCAGTGGAGAACAGCGTTGCCTATTATTATGTGCCTTGATTATAGTCATTTCAATGCTTACATAAGATAAACCCACTTCAAGCAGTCAGATGAATGTTCAATTGAATTACTAATCATTATATTTCAATTATTATTATTCAATTTTAAATAATTAAGGTTTTTATTAATAATGAAATTACACAGAGAAACATTTGATGGATTTCAGGGAATTTTACCCATAATTACCCACTTTTCATATTCAATGGTAACTGTAGGAAAAATTAATGTGAAATACGTGCACAAAGTTCCTCTGCTGCACTCAAGAACTGTCACTTTACGCACTAGTTGCACAAATAACTAATTTCACCTTAATTGGACAAACGCAGTGAGTTCTATGTTTCAATTTGGATTTTCTTTTGTATGTAACGCATTTCCGGCCAAACGCGTTCATAGAATTCTATGAGATTTGGCATGAATATTCCTATTTTAACTGCGCGTCCATGTATACACAAGGTCTTTTGAAATTTTGAATTTTAATTTTTATATTAACATAAAAAGAAAATGAATTTCTTCCATACTCCGATATCACTATATATAATAATAATTAATATCGGGGACTGAGCTTCTCTCTGGAGTACAAAAGCATAAAAAAATTATTACGAAAGAAAAAATTATAATAATATTCATTCAGAAATGTTCTATCTAATCACAGTAATTGAGATTAAAATTAAGAGGAATGCAAAAATTTCCCTCACAAAGGCCCAGTTGCAAAAAACCGGTTAAATTTTAATTCTGATTAACTTCACGTGAACCAAATCAGGAAGACCATTTAAAAAAGATGGATCTACTGGAATTAATCAGGATTGAAAATAACCCAGCTTTTTTGCAACCGGCACTAAGTACCTGATTGAATGATTACAAAAGTTCAACAGCTGAGTCATAATTTTGACACAGTCCCACACACATGAACTCGCTCACTCACTTCCATCACCAACAGACGACGAAATAATTATTATCAGCTGTTTTTCCAAGGATGAATGATAATTATCCTTTTAATGTCCTTCAGCTAGTTCTCCCAGGGATGAGTCATAGCGCAATCGAATCTTTATATTAAAAACCTACTATGTTCTGAATTTCGTGAGAATTTCGAGATCCGGTGAAATACAAACATATTAACATCTAAACATCCAAACATCTAAACATAAAAACAGAAGCTGCTCGTTTAATAGTATAGGATAAAAGGAAAATGAATTTCTTCTATACTCCGATATCACTATATATAATAATATTATATCATCTACTCTGAAGATAGGATTAATCAGACTATAGAATTATTCATATAATAATCAATCAGCTGACAAGTGGATCATTCATTGCATGCATTACACAGATGTCTGGAGAAGCCTGTGAACAGGTGGCACCAGATACTTGTGGATTATAAAACTGCGTGAGGTCTACTGTTCTCAGAACTACTAGTATGGAGGAAATCCACAGCATCCCTGTTTGAAAATTACATTTTAATATGTTGTAGTACATTAAAAATGTATTAGATACTGGCAGGTAACCTGTGCTCCGCAACGGTCCAATTAAAAACTTGACCTACTGAAATCTTCAAAATTTAAAACAGGCCTATAACCATCCTCAATAAATCAAGAATCTATATGCGTAATTTCAAGTTAACCAGTCCAGTAGTTGAGACTAGATTCGTGAATTCCCTATCTCGTACATGTAGAAGCCAGTATTCTTTTCTTCATATTATCATAAATAATACATTTTCGCCACACTGCACAGAAAGCAGCTGTTTTCCAGTCCCTACGTAGATCTGAAAGACATTGTTTGCAGACGACTCTCGTCTGACGTCAGAACAGGTTTCTTTCCGGCCTAGGCCGGAAGAGTACCCTTTCCAGCCGCTAACATGGAACTAAGAATGGTGATCAAAAAACAGCTGATCAAAAAACTTTCATCATTTGTGTTCATTATTCAATAATTAAAACATTTATAATGATATCATCTTATTGTCATTTGAAAGAATAAAAAAATATAAACTCAACCTCCCACATAATAATTGAACATCATCATGAAAAATAAAAATACTTGGACAATTTCCTGATATTCAGATTACCTCAGATTTGCTAGAGCTATCACCTTCCACTTCTGCTTTCGGAAGTGCTTAGTAAACAACTATTCTCATATATATATTGTTTATTTTTGTGTGTGGCGAAAAATAGCGTTCGCACCACGGGCAAAAATGTTTTTTCCGGCTCTCAATCTTTTCTAGTCCTCGGCCTACGGCCTCGGACTTGAAAACCGATTTCGAGCCGGAAAAATCTCATTTTCTGCTCTAGGTGCGAAATATACAATTTCAACGATTTCAGAAAAAGATTCAGCTCAGAATTGAACCAATGCTCTACAAAGGCCATCTATTCTGAGAGGTTTGTGTATTCACAGTTGTCATTATGTCACACGCTGTTTCTACACAAGTTTCGGTACTTTGCTGCCGAAAATAACAAATCCAAATTGGTAAACTGGGCAAATGCTCACTTTTTGTGCCCACTTTCACTAAGTTTAAAGCATAGAGAAACAATAGCGTAAGTAGATATCCCATGGAATAGGGCGTTTATGTCGCAACTTTTACTGTTATCCCAAGCCGATTACTGTCGATTATTGTTGATTTTTACTGTTTTGACCGGGTAAGAGTGTATGAACGGCACAATATGAGAGACTACCAGCGTCATAAAGCTTCACGGGGAAGAACTACGTGGGCTATCGGCTTGAGATAACAGTAAAAGTTGCGACATAAACGCCCTATGCCATGGGATATCTACTTATGCTATTGTTTCTCTATGGTTTAAAGTCACAGAACACAAAATAGGTCCATAGAAGTTGTTCTTATACTATTACTGAAGTCCACGATATAATGGCAGTATTTGATTAACACTGGTGTTGCTATCCTTGTCTATCATTCGACAAAGCAGATAGCGCTATCCTCCGCAACGTTGCCAGATGTTTTTCAACAATGTAGAAATATAATAATTAATGAAGAAAACATTAAATCTCAACTATGAAATTTTTTAAAGCATTGGAAATGCATTTTTTTAACGAATAAAATATAATTGATTATTTTTACAATGATGCACCGTCAATATCACATCATATATCAACCATCTTCCATAGAAGGCAAAGAATCGGCAACACTGTTCCCCATCTTTCTCCACTGTCATTATAACGTGGACCTCACTATAGATCTAATCCAATTAAGCTCCACTACAATCAAATTAAGTTTTACTTAATTTAAATTTAATTGAATTTAAACCGACTCTTATTATATAAATTGCTTTGGCCAAAAGAGTACGAATATAGATAGCAAGTTTTTGGAACAGTTACGGCGATAAGATAATAATTATTAATAACCATTAATTAATTGATATAGCAATGATTAGTAATATCCGATCATCTTCTCTCAAATTGATATAACAATAATTAATTAACCATTAATTATTGATAACCATTCATCCTAATTTGATTAGATCATCATAAATTAAAATAAAATAATTTCCAACTTAGATATAGATATAGAATTCCATGGTATATCTGTGTGTCCTATCCATTCTACCCACAAAGAATAAGGAAAACTTCAAAAAATTTAAACGATAAGATAATAATAATAATAATAATATTGTGTAACCTGGCTGGCTCAGGTCTTATTTCAGAGTTTTCAGGTCGCAACTGATCAATTTCAGGGCCTCTGACACATGACCTGTCGACTGCTTTTTAGGCAACCGGGACCGACGGCTTAACGTGTTCATCCGAAACACGGGAGTGGCCCGAGATAAATATCTTGCCCGGGCCGGGATTTGAACCCGGGCCTCTGAATCATAAAGCCAGCATCTGATCCACTCGACGATAAGATAAATAATATCTTCACCATTTGGAAGAAGATAATCGGATATTATCTTCTATAGTGAGGTCCACGTTATAATGGCAGTGGAGAAGATAGGGGAACAGCCTTGACCTCTGTCTTCTATAGAGGGTAGATGATACCGCTATATCTTATTCACTATCAACTACTAATTTTTACTTTCCTTGCCCTATTACCATAGGTAAGGAAAGTATTGCTTTCCAAAACAAATTTAAGGTACCTCAATTTCATGTTTTCTATACGTTTCAAGGTCCCCTGAGTCCAAAAACATGATTTTTGGGTGTTGGTCTGTGTGTGTGTGTGTGGTGTGTGTGTGTGTGTGTGTGTGTGTGTGTGTGGTGTGTGTGTGTGTGGTGTGGTGTGTGTGTGTGTGTGTGTGTGTGTGTGTGTGTGTGTGGTGTGTGTGTGTGTGTGTGTGTGTGTGTGTGTGTGTGTGTGTGTGGTGTGTGTGTGTGGTGTGTGTGTGTGTGTGGTGTGTGTGTGTGTGTGTGTGTGTGTTGTGTGTGTGTGTGTGTGTGTGTCTGTGAACACGATAACTCCATTCCTAATCAACCGATTGACTTGCAATTTTAAACTTAAGGTCCTTATAGCATGAGTATCCGACAATAAGAAATTCAATAAAATTCAATTCAAAATGGCGGAAAAAATGGTGGATAATGACTAAAAAACCATGTTTTTCACGGTTTTCTCAAAAACGGCTCTAACGATTTTCTTCAAATTTATACCCTAGATAGCTATTTATAAGCCCTATCAACTGACATGAGTCTCATTTCTGGGAAAATTGCAGGAGCTCCGTTATATTCTTGAGAAAAATGGCGGATAATCACTAAAAAAACCATGTTTTTCACGGTTTTCTCGAAAACGGCTCTAACGATTTTCTTCAAATTTATACCATGGATAGCTATTTAAAAGCCCTATCAACTGACATGAGTCTCATTTCTGGAAAAATTGCAGCAGCTCCGTAATATTCTTGAGAAAAATGGCGGATAATCACTAAAAAAACCATGTTTTTTACGATTCTCTCAAAAATGACTTGACCGATTTTTTTTCAAATTCATACCCTGTATAGTTATATATCAGCTCTATTAGCTAGCATGAATCTCCTCCCTGAGAAACTAACAGGGGGTCCACCCCATCCTTGAGTAATTTACTTTGTAACCTCCTTCTCGTGCTTGAGGTAGGTGGGTAGCAAAGTTAGTAGACAGAAGGTTGGTCACTCATCTATAGTATTTTCGTTGAAATGCAATTGGAATGGGGGAACTGCAGCCGTGACGTAGGCTGTAGTACAGAGTAGGCAGAATATCGCATTCTTGAAAATCATATGGTGTCGTACAGTCAAATTATAAATAACACAAACATTTTCTGACATGCAATCTTTCTGTTTCTGCTTTACAATAATTATTAAAACATTTGAATAATACAAGCATTTTGCCATATAAAAGCAAAAACCCTACCTCCTAACCTTCCCTTTCAAACCCATTCTTTCTTCATTTTCTAGGTCGTGTTTATATTTTGTAGTTTGGCTATACATCAGCTTGTGAATTTCGAGGATGAGATATTTCGATTCTCCTAGAACATGTGCTCAATACCAGCATGTGTTCAGTGCATTTACAATGAATGAAATTCATCGGATTTATCGGGATCGGTTTATCGGTTTATTGCAATGCATTGGTTTATCAAGATTTTTTAAGGGTTAATCTGAAATTATAATAGTATAGCATTGTCTACTAACGCTTTTCCAGCTTTTCCAGCTATTAACTTTTTCGTGTAACGTTTTTAGATTCATGAAAAACTTTCAACTTCATTTTATTCATAAAAGTTGAATGAACTTGAAATATTTAACAATATCATTAGAATCGCTGATTCATTCGCTATAAGTATGGAACGTTTTAAAGTTGTAGGTCAATCTTGAGGAGATTGAACGACGATATATTTGAAGATACAGTGAATAAACTGTATGCTCAGTGTGGTTACTCTAGAACATTTTTACTACACGTGACGTCACGTTGGCGATCCCCCCACCACTTTGAATCATACACCTGTGAGTGATCACCTTTTGTCTACTAACGTTGGGTGGGTAGAGCAGTTTATTCAAAAGAACACACGTCGATATTTTATTTGTAGAACAGCTGTTTTGACAACTTTGAGGATTATAGATCAATGAGCAAGGAAAGTTGTGTGAGTGTACCACACCAGATTTTTGTTTGAAATAATCATCAATCTTTTATTCACCAAGAAAATATATTTATCAATAATTTAATAATACATTTCCATATTGAGATTAAATTTTATTATTAACTAATCATATTTCTACATTGTCAAAAAACCATCTGGGAACTTTGTGGAGCTAGAAAAGGATAGCGCTATCTGCTTTGTCGAATGATAGTCAAGGATAGCAACACCAATGTTAATCAAATACTGTCATTATAACGTGGACTTCACTATAGTTAGTTACAACCTATCCCAAAGTCTCTCAGCTGATTCGTAGGACAATCTTACCAAGCATAAGATTTCTGCCATAGTCAGTCTCACTTTAAACTGACAGTATACCTTATACATAATAATGATTGCTACACATCCAACCTGTGCTGACTCTCTGTGAATTTCACTATAGCTGTTACACCATTGCTCTAACAAGTTTATTCCCTGGTGATATAACAGGTGGAAAGAGAGGGAGAATAAAGCCAGAGAATAAGAGAGAGAGAGAAAGAAAGACAGAGAGAGAAAGAGAGAGAAGATATTACAGGTGGAAAGAGAGGGAGGATAAGGACAGAAAGAGAATGACAGAGATGGTGATAACAGGTGGAAAGAGATAGAAAATAAGGCAAGATTGATTGATTGATTGATGAGTACTTTATTTATGTAGATTACAATATACTGGCTTATACAATTATATACAATAGCTTGCAATACAGCAAAATTATAGATGATTTACATAATATAGACTAAGAAAATAATTATTGAACTGTTTATGATATGAAAAAGTAATTTGTAATATAATAACTATAGATATTATATTGTTATGCATCTACATAAATTGGCGGAGCTTTGGACATATCAATGTCCATTCTTTGGAAAGAATATTAAAAATATCCTCCCCACTAACTCTCTACCAAAAGATAGAGAGAGAGAAAGAGAGAAGATATTACAGGTGGAAAGAGAGGGAGGATAAGGACAGAAAGAGAATGACAGAGATGGTGATAACAGGTGGAAAGAGATAGAAAATAAGGCAAGACAGAGAATGAGAGAGAGAAAGAGAGAGAGTGGGAAATAGATAGAGAGAGAATGTTAGCGTGATAGAGTGTGAGATGATATAACAGGTGGAAAGAAAGGGAGGATAAGGCCAGAGAGAGAATAAAAGAGATGGTGATATAACAGGTGGAAAGAAAGGGAGGATAAGGCCAGAGAGAGAATAAAAGAGATGGTGATATAACAGGTGGAAAGAAAGGGAGGATAAGGCCAGAGAGAGAATAAAAGAGATGGTGATATAACAGGTGGAAAGAAAGGGAGAATAAGGCCAGAGTATGTGTGTGAGAGAAATGTGTGATGAGAGAGTGTAGAAATGGGAGGGGAAAAGATGGATGGAGATAGATAGAGGCTAAATGCATAGGAGCAAGTGAGATATAAAGAGAACTCCTTACTCTCAAACTAAGGTCTCCCCTATATCTTCGTGTTGAGAACGGGGTCCTCTGAGGAACATTGTTCACTGTTTCTCTCTCTCTCTCTCCCATATACTCTCTCAAAGAGAGAGTTATCTTAGAGAACTCCCAAAGAAAAAGAGAGACAGAGAGAGAGGGTGAAAATGCTAGAGAGGGAGTGTGAGAGTCAGTTCTTCTTCCTCCCAAATCCGCCATTCTCTCTCTCTTTCTTTCCCAAATACTCTCTCAGAAAGAGAGAGAGAGTTCTGTGATAGAAATTTAGTGAGAATGAGACAGTGACAGGTAGAGAACGCAAGAGAGAAAGAGAGAAAGAGAAAGCCACTTCTCCTTCCTCCCAAATCCAGAGTTTCCTCTATTTCACAGAATGTCACAAAAGAGGTCCTCTGAGAGACTGTCTCTCTCTCTCATACAACCAGAGACAGATCTCAGAGAAAGAGAGAGAAAAGTCAAAGAGAGAGAGAATGGTGAGAGAGAGAGTACCTATCGATCGCAAGGGCCAAACAGTCCTTCCCCAAACCTTCCCTTCAGGGCTGAAACCCTGGCAGAGAAAGGGTTCTGGAGACCCTTCCTGGGGCACAGAAACCCCCCACCCCAAATAAATGGGTTAAAATACCCCCTACACACCCCACAAAGCCCCAACACAACCCAAACAATAATAAATCGCCTAAATTACTTCCTCTCTCACTAAGGGATGCTCCATATATTATACTTGTGGATATGTTCTCCCAACTTACTATCCTCATATACAGTATATGTAGGCTATGTGGGGAATAGACGATATATACAGAGAGAGAGAGAGAGAGAGAAAGAGAGAGCGAGAGAGACAATGTGGCAGTGGCTTAACAACTAATCCGGCAGTAAGTCCCCATGCCAAAAGTAAGCTTTCAATGTTATGCTACTTTACTACTATTCTTTCCTTATTCCTCTTCTTTTACTTCTACTTCTTCGACTTCTTCATGATAATACTGTAAATCAAAATTATTGACCGAACGTAGTGAGGTCTATGTTTTAACTCGGATTTTCTTTTGCCTGTCTGTGTGTAACGCGATTACGGCCAAACGCTTTGATCGAATTCGATGAGATTTGGCAGGAATATTCTTTCAAACTGCGCGTCGATATATACACAAGGTTTTTTGAAATTTTGCATTTTAAGGATAATATGGGAAGAAAAGGAATTCCTCCATAATTTGATATCACTATAGGATTGATCAGACTATAGAATCATTCATAATCAATCAGCTGACAAGTGGATTACACTGATGTTCTGGAGAAGCCGTGTCTATTCCTAGAAGGTCTATAGCTTCAATCAAAGACCTTAAAGAGTTATGCATCGTTTAGGTCTTTGATTTCAATATTTTGTTTTGCAGTCATGGTATCA
>NC_052510.1:1091618-1129159 GCF_014356525.2 Nilaparvata lugens
CTTACAGAAAAGTACCACAGGCTAATAAGCCCAAAACGGCTCCAATTCTAATTTATACAACAGTCCAAAAATGTAGCTAGGTTATGTTTTACTTAACATTCTTCAATTACACACTCAATTTACAATCCAAAACACACAAAAATCATTTTTTAATTAAAAAAAATACTTCTAAATTAAATTAAATCAATCACAATTAATTATAAAATTCCAAACTTTGAAAAAACTATAAAATTTTGAGACCAAAAAGACAAGCACACTAATTTAGAATTTATTTTGCTCGATATTTGGTAACTAATTAATAAAATATTTTATCTTAATTATGAGAATGCATTATGAAATTATTGAAAAATACAATTTCTTGTTAAATGAAATATAATTGATTATTTTAAGTTATAATAGTTATTTCTATAGAAAGGTGCACGTTGTTTGATTAGCAATGGTATTGCTATCCTTGTCCATCATTCAACAAAGCGGATAGCGCTATCTCTTTCTCGCTTTGATCTGTTGCCAGATCGGCTTTTAACAATGTAGTAATCAAGCGATTTATCTATATTAAGTAATTATTAAGTAAACTATATTTAAGTAATTAAACTATTAATATATTAAGCGAGCAATTTCCGTATATCTGTATATATTTTTCTATTTTTATATCTGGTTATCTGGCTATCTGGTTATCTGGTTATGATGGTTATTTATGTTCAACGGATCTCGAAAACGGCTCTAACGATTTTCACGAAATTTGGAATATAGTAGGTTTATGATATAAAAATTCGATTGCACTAGGTCTCACCCCTGGGAAAACTCGCTGAAGGACATGAAAAGGATAATCCATCCTTGGAAAAACAGATGATGATTTCGTCGTCTGTCGATAACAGAAGATGCGTGTACCTGTGTGGGAGATCAGCTGTGTAATCAATTAGCTTACCGTATCTCACGAGAAATCTAGAAATTTTAATTGACTCGATCAAAATACAGTAATCTGATTTGTTGACATGAGATGGTATATATCATAATCTTCAAAGTTATTCATTATTTTGCAGTTCTAAGTGATTAGTGAGTGTTATTTTGTTATTCAATTTGGTATGTAAACAATCTTAATTAGAACTTTTATGTTTTCAAATATTTGGAGTGAAAATTTCACCTGAATTCAAGTGTATGGAACATAACCTACTTTTTTGGAATATTTATAGTGTATAAATCAAAATTCGAGGAAGAAACAGTTTTGGGCTGTGCCTATTAGTCCTTCCCCAATCATTTTTAAAAATTGAGTTCTGTTTATCAATAAATAAATAACGAGCAAAGCTCGGTGCCCCGATATTTGATAACTAATTAACAAAATATTTCATCTTAATTATGAAAATGCATTATGAAATTATTGAAAAATATAATTTCTTGTGAAATGAAATATAATTGATTATTTTAAACAAGAATGAACAGTTGAATTTTACATCAATAAACCTGTATCAGCTACCATCTATAGAAGGCATTGACAAGACAGAGGATCGGCAACGTTGTTCTCCTATCTTTCTCCCCTGCCATTATAACGTGGACCTCACTATAGTATAATTCTTATAGTACTAGAGCTATCATTCCAGACTGCAGAATTGGCTGAATAAAAAGCAGTGATCATATTTTCCTACAGTTACGTTGAAAAGTGGCCATTGCTGCACTGATTACAGAACGCAAAGAATCACTTTTCCGCTCTAGTGCGGGAAAAATTTTTCTGCACTCCAGATTTGCAACATGGCAACGCAAAATACTTAGTAGGTTATATGGAGCAACAGTGCAGCAAAATCAAAATGAAGTTGGTAACAGTGACTGCTGTGGCTGCTATAGTGAGCAGAGGTGCAACCAAGCACAACGCGCTAATTATTATTCATTATATATCATAACCAAGGACAACGAGGACTTCAGGATTTTAGGATTAAGGTTTTTATCAATAATAAAATTACACAGAAAAAAACATTTGATGCATTTCAGGCAATTTTACCCATAATTACCCACTTTTCATATTCAATGGTAACTGTAGGAAAAACTTAATGTGAAATACGTGAGCAAAGCTCTTCTGCTGCACTCAAGAAATCATTCCGCCCTCGCCTACGGCTCGAGCGTAAACGTTTCTTTCGGTGCAGCAAACTGTCACTTTGCGCACTAGTTGCACAAATAACTATTCTGACACTATAAAGTGTATCTCACCATACTGATGAACGAGGAGGCTATAGATAGTTAGTCTCTATTGAGGGAGGAGTTAGGACTCAGATCCTCTCTGTCACTCAACCCTCTACATTTCAAACTCTATGGTGTGGAGTTTGTGGTATTTGTTTGTGTGTGTACAGTGTGAACCGGCCCAATATTGACAATGTGGGTGTAACTTAAGGCCTGACTACAGTGACGTTGGTTAAGGTCTGGTTACACTTATGTTGGTTAAGGCCTGGGTACACTGACGTTGGTGTTAAGTGAGGTCCACGTTATAATGGCAGTGGACAAGGATGGGAGATCACCGTTGCCGATTCTCTGCCTTCTCACTGCCTTATATAGAGGGTGGCTGATACTGGTACATCAATACTATTTTTGTTGCAACACCGCCGATTCAAGGTATTACATCACAATATTATATTCGAATTGCATTCATTCTTTATTCTCATTAATTTCTCATACTTTGTGAAAAGCTAAACTGTCATTAATTGTAAATTAGTGTATAAGCCACAGTATATATTGTAGCATAAATGAATACAGAACTCTAATCTAATGTAATCTCTCTAACATACACTCTGTCACCCTCTCTTTTGGTAGAGAGTTAGTGGGGAGGATATTTTTAATATTCTTTCCGAAGAATGGACATTGATATGTCCAAAGCTCCGCCAATTCATGTAGATTCATAACAATATAATTATCTATAGTTATTATATTACAAATTACTTCTTCATATCATATACAGTTCAATAATTATTTTCTTAGTCTATATTATGTAAATTCATCTATAATTTTGCTGTATTGTAAGCTATTGTGTATAAGTGTATAAGCCAGTATATATTGTAATCTACATAAATAAAGTACTCAATCAATCAATCAATCAATCACCCTCTCTTTATAATATTCATCTCTATTGTAAAAAACATTAATGAAAAACTCGAATCTGATCTAATTTAAAGAGTTGTGTGGCAGAGAGGACCTGGAGTCCTAACTCCACCCTAAAATGATCAATCAATCACTCACTCTCTCTTACCCTCTCTATTAACCTCTCTCTCACTAACCGATGCACATTCACATGCCATATTATTTATACAAGATGGGTTTAGTTGGATACACCCATTTTTAGGCTCACTCACTCACACATCTTCTTCTTCTTCTTCTTCTTCTTCTTCTTCTTCTTCTTCTTCTTCTTCTTCTTCTTCTTCTTCTTCTTCTTCTTCTTCTTCTTCTCTTCTTCTTCTTCTTCTTCTTCTTCTTCTCGTCCTTCTCCTTCCTCTTTTTCTTCTTCTTTTTCTTCTTCTTTTTCTTCTCCTTCTTCTTTTTTCTTCTTCTTCTTCTTCTTCTTCTTCTTCTTCTTCTTCTTCTTCTTCTTCTTCTTCTTCTTCTTCTTCATCGAGGGCCCCATTTGTGGCACAGGGGTTGGGGGTTTGTAGCCCCATTATAGAAGTGGCACGCAAGCATCATATCGTGCGATGTGATTAGCGTTTGAGGGGATGCGGGGGGTTAAAAAGAGGGTTAAGGGGGGTTCGACCCACATTAGATGGGGCTGCTCTGACAGACCCTACCCTTATCCTTTAACCAACCACAGGTAATCTACGAATATTCTCTAATGCTACTCAGATATATTAGGGAAAAGAAAATGACATCAAAATACAGTTTATCATTTCAAACAAGAATGAAGAGTTAATATTACATCAGATATATTGGTATCAGCTATCCTCTATAGAAGGGAGTGGCAAGCCAGAGAATCGGCAAGGATGTGCTCCTATCTTTCTCCACTGTCATTATAACGTGGACCTCACTATAGAATTAAGCAATCTCAGCTCAAGAGTATTATTTATGATAATAAACATTAATGAGCAATTAGTATATTTTTTGTCATAGTCATTCAATTGCAGCTGTTTTACATCCATGAAATGAAGCCGGTAAACAGCTGATTGTAGAACAAATAAACATATGATTACAGCGTACTATCTATATACACTGTATGATAGTACACTGTAATCATATGTTTATTTGTTCTACAATCAGCTGTTTACCGGCTTCATTTCATGGATGTATAAAAGCGAAATGGCACTCACTCACTGACTGACTGACTGACTCACTCACTCACTCACTATCTCACTCGCATAACTAAAAATCTACAGGACCAAAAACGTTCTCTTAATTATAATTGAAATTTCCATATCATATGTTACTATAGAACTATAATCTAGATAGAGTACCTCTTCGAAACAGTTGTTAACTGGCAACTAAATTAATAATTTTGTCAGGTTGGCATTAAGTTGAGTTGACTTTGTTAGGTTGGCACCAAGTTGAAGATTTAAATGCATTTATCGCGGAAAATTGATTGGGCACTGCTACTTCAATCCTGGGAATATTATATTACTAGCCGTCAGGCTCGCTTCGCTCGCCATATCCGTTTAGCCAGACGTTTAGTCTGGACCCCCGACTGGATTGTCCTAACATATGATAAAAATGCTTAAATGAAAAATGCAGGCGAGCGAAGCGAGCCTGCTGATCACATTCTTGGACGATCCAGTCGGGAGTCCAGGGGGCGGAGTCCCCTTGCCAGACGGATATGGCGAGCGAAGCGAGCCTGACGGCTAGTACTGTAATAAAATCATAATATGTTTTCTTTACAGTCAGTTTTCTAGTTGCGAATTTCGAACAGCAAAACTGCCGCCTTTTAGCGTTCCAGGTGGATGTTTTGTCAACCACAATCAATAAATTCCTGATTCGAAACTTATAAACTAGGTTATCTTTATAAAATGCATGTAGTAATGTCAGCACAAGCAGGTAATGTTTTCTGCTTCTCAACTATTCTTTCCTAGATTATTATGACAAAAAATAGTGTAAGTTACTTGGACGTGAATGTATTTTGCAGTGCTTGAATGAAATTCTAGTCTTGGCTAACGCCTTGACTAGAAACATCATTCTCGCCTGCAAAACGGCCCTTCCAGTCCTTGTGACTTAAGATACTATGAATCTGATAGAATATATCGGATGTACTGAGAATAAGAAAAAAAGGAAGAATGCAGAAAAAATAAGAGAATTCATACAATAAAGGGAAGAAGGAGAATAAAAAGCGAAAGGAATAGAAGAAAAATAAGATTGAGAAGGAAAAGATGAAGGAGAAGGAGAAGAAAAAGAAAAAGAAAAGGAAGAAGAAGAAGAAGAAGAAGAAGAAGAAGAAGAAGTAGAAGAAGAAGAAGTAGAAGAAGAAAAGGCGTGTAAGAACATCGTACCATACATAAGTAGGGTATGATGGGCGAAGCTTATGGAAAAAAACAGAAGTAGAAATTTAATGTAAAGAGGATTAATCTTCTTCTGCTTCAATTGTCCGATTGGTTGGCAGCTTTCCATCTTTATCTGTCCAGAGCCAGCTGTTTTAGTTGGGTATAGCTCTGGACCCCAAGATCCCGGGTTATCTGCTTCAAATATTGTAGCCGGAGTCTTCCACGAGCCCGTTGTCCACTGATTGCACCTTCCAGTATATTGTTAGCGTGAATTCGCTGTCTTATAACATGTCCTATCCAAGAATGCCGTCTGTCCCTAAGAGATTTCAATAGAGTTTTTTGTGTCTCTTCAGCCCTTTGAAATACTTCTTTATTTGTTATTCTATCGGTCCATTTTATTTTCAGCATTCGCCTTCAACACCATACTTCAAATGCATTAATTGCCTTTTCTTCCGCCCTACCGATAGTCCATGTCTCTGAGCCATATAGTGCAATACTCCAGATACAACTCTTTATAAGTCTCTTTCTCAAATCCAAATTCAGACTTTTGGAGGAAAGCACATTCCGTTTATTGATGAAAATGGCCTTGGCATCTCTTATACGGCGCTCTATGTCTTCTTTGTCTTTTCCATCCTCTGAAATAATGCTACCTAAGTATTTAAATTATTTTACTTGTTTGAGGGCGTTATTCTCTATCTTGACTATTTCAAAATCAGGATTCTTGGAGCAGATCATCACTTCTGTCTTAGCCTTATTTATCTCCATGTAAAATTCATTTTTGAGAATGTCATGCAAGGTATTCAGTGCTCTCTCTAGATTACCTTTATCTTGTGCCACTATTGCAATATCGTCTGCAAAGCGGAGCATTTGCACTCTTAATCCATTTACCTTGATTCCTGAACAATATTCCTTACATTTATTGACAGCCTGTTCTACATAGATATTGAACAAAAGCGGTGACAAACTACAACCCTGCCTTACTCCTCTCTTGATGGCAGCTTCTCTTTGTTTCTCAGCCACCTTTATAAATGCTGTTTGAGCAGTATACAGCTCTCTTGAAAGAGAGCTCATAAGCTCATAAGAGAGCTGTATACTGCTCAGAGGATTAATAGGAATCGGAATAACATGAAGAAAAAAGATAGGGGAGAAAAAATGAGAAGTAAAATGGGATGAAAAAGACGAAGATGAACTAATACAGAGCAAAATTAAAGTCACAAAGAAGAAAAAACAAATTTAAAATTTAAGTCATGAAGTCTTCGCCACAACGGATACTCCAGTAATTTCAAAACTAATCAAAACTGAAAACGTTTCGAAAAGCTCATGTTTCGCTAAATATTTCCATCAGGAGACCGATAACCCAGACACTATAACAGCTATTCTTATTATTGTTATATCTCCCTAGAGTAATGAAGAGACTGTGGGAGAGATAAAGAGAGATAAAACATACGTGGCTTCTAAATAGAGCGATAGAAATGGAGATATAGCGAGTTATAGAGCAATTGCAGATATCATTTATGGGGTCACACAGTCTTATGGCAGAAGCACTCCACTCCATGGCAGAATCTCATAAAACGCTCTATACGGTAGTGAAGTCCACGTTATAATGGCAGTATTTGATTAACATTGGTGTTGCTATCATTGTCTTTCATTCGACATAGCAGATAGCTCTATCCTTTTCTAGCTCCGTAACGTTGCCAGACCGTTTTTAAAATGTTTAAATATATTTAATTAACAGAATATTTGATTACTAGATGTTTGAAAATAGTATATTTCGCACCTAGATCAGAAAATGAGATTTTTCTGGCTCGAAATCGGTTTTCAAGTCCGAGGCCGTAGGCCAAGGACTAGAAAAGATTGAGAGCCGGAAAAACATTTTTTCTCGTGCGCTATTTTTCGCCACACACAAAAATAAACAATATATATATTTATATGAGAATAGTTGTTGTCTAAGCACTTCCGAAAGCAGAAGTGGAAGGTGATAGCTATAGCAAATCTGAGGTAATCTGAATATCAGGAAATTGTCCAAGTATTTTTATTTTTTATTCTGATTTGTCTAAATAACCTAAAAGATGATGTTCAATTATGTGGGAGGTTGAGTTTATACTTCGATATTCTTTCAAATGGCATTGGGATGATATTATTATAAATGTTTTAATTAATGAATAATAAACACTAATAATGAAAAGTTTTTTGATCAGCTGTTTTTTGATCACCTTTCTTAGTTCCATGTTAGCATAGCCACCTCTAATACAAGGCCGTGGCCTACGATATTGCAACGTCGCAGTGTAGGCCTAGAATCTAATACATGATTGGTGGAAAATATCAGCTGGTATTTTTTTAAATCTTTTTCACCAATCATGTATTAGATTCTAGGCCTACACTGCGACGTTGCAATATCGTAGGCCGCAGCCTTGTATTAGAGGTGGCTATGATGTTAGCGGCTGGAAAAGGTACCTACTCTTTCCGGCCTAGGCCGGAAAGTAACCTTTTCTGACGTCAGAAGAGAGTCGTCTGCAAACAATGCCTTTCAGATCTACGTAGGGACTGGAAAACAGCTGCTTTCTGTGCAGTGTGGCGAAAATATATTTTTTTCACCAAAATAGAATTGATGATTTTCAACAGGATAAACAATTCATTTTCACATCGGATATACCGGTATCAGCTATCCTCTATAGAAGGCAGTGGTAAGGCAGAGAATCGTCAACTCTGTTCTCCAGTTCATCTCCACTGCCATCATAACGTGGACCTCACTATAGATTTAAGCCAAGTCAGCTCAAAAGTATGCCAACCATTTTTCTTTGCAAAGTCGTAAAATTGTGACATGAGACGTAGGACTTGTGCTGTGAATACCCTGAACTATCATCATGAAAAACGAATTAAGCTACATACATGAGTGTATTATGACCATTTGAAATACAATGACAGAATAATTTTGTTGAATCGTTTTTTACTTTCCTTGCCCTATTACCATAGGTAAGGAAAGTATTGCTTTCCGAAAAAAATTAAGGTACCCCAATTTCTAAATTTCTATACGTTTCAAGGTCCCCTGAGTCTAAAAAAGTGGTTTTTGGGTATTGGTTTGTATTTGTGTGTGTGTGTGTGTGTGTGTGTGTGTGTGTGTGTGTGTGTGTGTGTGTGTGTGTGTGTGTGTGTGTGTGTATGAGTGTATGAGTGTATGTGCGTCTGTGTACACAATATCTCATCTCCCAATTAACAAAATGAGTTGAAATTTGGAACTTAAGGTCCTTACAATATAAGGATCCGACACGAACATTTTCGATCAAATGCAATTCAAGATGGCGGCTAAAATGGAGAAAATGTTGTCAAAAACAGGGTTTTTCGCGATTTTCTCGAAAACGGCTCCAACGATTTTGATTAAATTCATACCTGAAATAGTAATTGATAAGCTCTATCAACTGCCACAAGTCCCATACCTGTAAAAATTTCAGGAGCTCCGTCCCATCTATGCAAATTTTGACTATAGATTCTCAATTATCAGGCTTCAGATACAATATTTGAACAAAGAATTTTGAGTGGAGAAGATTGAGCATGAAAATCTCTACAATTAATGACCAGTTACATTTTCACCTAAAATTGAAAATAAGCTCGAAATTCGAGAAAATGTGATTATCCAATATTGCAAACTGTTGGCAACTGTTGATTCTATTGAATGATTCACTATGAAGAGATAGCATACCTCGTATATCTCCTGCTTTATTGTCCTGTCACCAGCTGGCTTGGATCTTTGTTTATAAGAAGACTTGAGATGCGCGTAAACACTAGCGTCAGGTGATCATTTTCATAACGGCAAGGAAAGTTGTGTGAGTGCGCCGCACCAGATTTTTTTAACGATAATTTAGAAATATAATCAACTAGTAGTTCTGTGAACAGTGGATTTCACGCAGTTTTCTCATCCATAAGTATCTGATGGCACCTGTTCTAGTTGATTCAGTTGAATCATAATTTACTCTTAAAAAAACTGTTATTTGTTTTCTCCAAGATCAAAAACTCACTTATGTTTAATAAACTCAGTTCACGTTCGATTTTGTATCCCATAAGATGATTTATCCAGTTTCGTGATAATCTTTCCATCTGATAAAAAATAATATTTCTCAACTATTTTTAAATTATTTTCCTTCAATCAAGAATATTATAATTTCTTCACCATTATTCAGTCCATTTAATCATTTTTTATTTCATTTTCAATCACCTATTAAATTTGTTTTCCAAATGTGAGAATATTGATACTGATTGCACGCATCATAGAAAATATTGAAACCCTATCTTATAGAAATAGACACGGCCAGACATCTGTGTAACGCATGCAATGAATAATCCACTTGTCAGCTGATTAATTATGAATAATTCTATAGTCTGATCCTATCTTCAAAGTAGATGATATAAATAGTGATATCAGAGTATGGAGGAATTCCTTTTCTTTTCATATATCCTTAAAATGCACTATTTCAAAAACCTTGTGTTTGACGCGCAGTTGAAAAAGGAATATTCCTGCCAAATCTCATCGAATTCTATCAACGCGTTTGGCCATAATCGCGTTACATACAGACAGACAAAAGCAAATCGAGTTGAAACATAGACCTCATAACGTTCGGTCAATTAACAAAATTTCAAATCTCGATTTTGAACATTTATAATAAAATTCTCAATCAATTCAAATAAAAAATTCATTCATAAGCCTGTTGTCTTCTCTAAATCATATTATTGAATAATATTATTATTTTTGATCGTAAGTAAATGGATGAAATGGATTTAATCTTTGAAAAATTTTACCCTACAAATAAAATATAATAGATAGATTATTTCAAGGAGAATGAACAGTTAATATTACATTAGACAGGTTTCATCTATCCCCTATAGAAGACAGATAATCGACAACACTGTCCTTCCATCTTTCTCAACTGCCATTATAACGTGTACCTCACTATAAAAATCTTTCTAGCAAAATTTATAGATTCTAGTAATTTTTCTGAACCTTTCAACTTAATAAACAAAACCCATAGCTACAAAAACCATCCCTTGAAATCTGTGATGATAGAGACTATGAGATAGGGAGAATAAGCCCTGCTAATTATTCAGGTAGTGTCGATGCAAGCGGCTTTGGCTTGTGCTTCGTGCTTCGTGCTTTGCTATGCTCGGATTAAGTCCCCCTCCAGCAAAGCACGGCTTATGACGTCACATGATAACCAAACTATGATCACCATACATGCAGCATAACATTATTCTATAGTGAAGTCCACGTTATAATGGCAGTGTCTGATTAGCAATGGTATTGCTATCCTTGTCTATCGTTCAACAAAGCAGGGAGCACTGTCTCTTTCTTGCTTTGCTCTGTTGCCAGATCGTCTTTCAACAAAGAATAATTGATACTTAATTAACAAAATATTTTATCTTAATCATTGAAATTCATTATGAAATATTAAAAAATATTTTGTCTTTGCCTAATAAAATATATAATTGTTATTTTAAATGAGGATGAACAGTTAATGATTACATCAATAAACTTGTATCAGCTACCGTCCATAGAAGGCATAAACAAGACAGAGGATCGTCAACGTTGTTCTGCTATCTTTCTCCACTGTCATTATAACGTGGACCTCGCTATAGGATTGAGTAGGGACAATTTAGTCAATGCAGAGAGGAAACAGTAGAGACAATCTATGAGTTGGTTGGAATCTTAGTGTTATATTATCTATAAATCATATATTGTTTTCAATTTGATAAAATTGATTTAAATTTGAATAGTAATACAACCACATTTTCTATTTATTTATTCTTTGATTAGCATCAATTAATTACTAAATTAGGTCCACTTCTATCTAAAGCCCGAATATCATCCAAATCTGGGAGATTTGCATTCATCATGAAATCCATGAATGAGAAAAAACCATGGATTTTCGCAAAAATGGTCAAAAACTAAAATCGCTCAAGCTCTCACGAATGATAGTATTTGATGAGAGGAACAGTAATATTATGTCTCCACATTTTTCACTATTCCTGAGTTATAAGCATTTGAAGATGTGTGATTTTTCTGATCTGTGAGTGGACGAAAAAGGTGTTTTGAAAAAGTAAAATATAGTTTTTTCCTACAGTTACGTTGAAAAGTGGCCATTGCTGCACTGATTACAGAACGCAAAGAATCACTTTTCCGCTCTAGTGCGGGAAAAATTTTTCTGCACTCCAGATTTGCAACATGGCAACGCAAAATACTTAGTAGGTTATATGGAGCAACAGTGCAGCAAAATCAAAATGAAGTTGGTAACAGTGACTGGGCTGCTATAGTGAGCAGAGGTGCAACGAAGCACAACGCGCAACTTATTAGTATTATATATTATAACCAAGGACAACATTTTTATTCAATTTGACAATAAATTAAGGTTTTTATCAATAATAAAATTACACAGAAAAACATTTGATGCATTTCAGGCAATTTTACCATAATAACCTACTTTTCATATTCAATGGTAACTGTAGGAAAAACTTAATGTGAAATACGTGCGCAAAGTTCCTCTGCTGCACTCAAGAACCATTCCGCCCTCGCTTACGGCTCGTGCGTAAACGTTTCTTTCGATGCAGCAAACTGTCACTTTGCGTACTAGTTGCACAAATAACTAATTCATTTGGTAAAATAGAACTGCAAAACTCAAAATGCTCATATCTAGAGAACGGCTGCAAAGATTTTATGTTTCAGTGAATAACTCGCCCTGTATTGTAGCGAAACGTCTCATATTATAGCAGGACACTTGTTAGGTCAACCTCTATCCATAGCCCGAGTATCAACCAAATCTGGGAGATTTGCATTTTTCATGAAATCCATGAATTGAATAAACATCATGGATTTTTGCAAAAATGGTCAAAAATTAAAATCGCTCAAACTCTTAGGAATGATACCACTTGACGAGAGGAACAATGATATGCCATTACATTGACGCAATCCACTCCTATTCTTGAGTTATAAGCATTTGAAGATGAGAAATTTTTCCGCTCTCAGGTTGGAGGAAAGATTTTATGCTTCAGTGAATAACTCGCCCTGTATTGTAGCCAAACGTCTCATATTAGTGGGGAGGATATTTTTAATATTCTTTCCGAAGAATGGACATTGATATATCCAAAGCTCCGCCAATTTATGTAGATGCATAACAATATAATTATTATCTATAGTTATTATATTACAAATTGCTTTTTCATATCATATACAGTTCAATAATTATTTTCTTAGTCTATATCATGTAAATTCATCTATAATTTTGCTGTATTGTAAGCTATTGTATATAAGTGTATAAGACAGTATATATTGTAATCTACATAAATAAAGTACTCAATCAATCAATCAATCAATCAATTATAGCACACATTTTTACCAAGCTAAATCTAATAGAACATTTTTCACTTCAAATATATAAATGAGTACAAAATTTGAGATGAGATTATTTCAAGTTTCGTTTACATTCATCTTGAATAATTAGGTGAATCTAGGAGAGATCTATATTACCATGATGTAACATTGCGCAATGCAGTTTAATAATTTTGTTCCAAGTCTACAATAACCAGTAATTATCACTTCAAAACAAAAAACGTTCATTTTTTGAATGATATTAATCTACAGCCGAGAAATTCTCATATAAATTACCACAATTATAATAATTATCATGACCATACTCCAATATAATCCTTTGCTCTCACAATGGATGATTTTCCAACAATGATAAGGTGTGACGTCATCGAAGATGAGATTATGACGTCATTGCAGAGACGCCTCGTCACAGTTGAGAGGAGATGTGGAGCTCTATATAGTGAGGTCCACGTTATAATGGCTGTGGAGAAAGATAGGAGAACCGCAATGCCTTCTATAGAGGATAGGTGATATCGGTATATCTGATTAAATATCAACTGTCCTTTCTTGTTTTGAATAATCTTCTATATAATGAAGGAAAGAATTGGCAGGGGATAGAAAATTCACGAATGACGCATCATCACGTTTGACCTACTCAAGTGATCAACTTCAAATTTTGCATATAGATTCTTCATTCACCGAAGATGGTTATAGGCCTTTTTTCAATTATTCAAGATTTCAGTAGGTAAAGTTTTTAATAAGGTTTTTTTGTTTTCAATATTTCAATTATATTTTAAACATAAAAAATATTTCTCAGTGATTTAATAATGCATTTCATAATTGAGATTTAATTGACCGAAAGTAGTGAGGTCTATGTTTCAACTCGATTTACTTTTGTCTGTCTGTATGTAACGAGATTACGGCCAAAAGCTTTTTAACATCAGAATGAACTCTATTTCGAAGTGAAAAGTGTAAATTTAAATTATTGTGCTGACTATAACCTTAGTGTCCGGTTTCCCATTAGGGAACTTTGGACTATATACGGCGAGGTGGAACTACCCTTGGGTCTCCCCACCATTCAAAGTCATACGCTAATAATAATAATACGGCCAAAAGCATTCATAGAATTCGATGAGATTTGGCGGAATATTCCTTTTTCAACTGCCGTCGATGTTTAAACAAAGTTTTTTGAAATTTTGTATTTTAAGGATAATATGAAAAGAAAAGGAATTCCTCCAGACTCTGATATCTATATATATAAAAGCGAAATGGCACTCACTCACTCACTGACTGACTGACTCACTCACTCACTCGCATAACTAAAAATCTACCGGACCAAAAACGTTCAAATTTGGTAGTATGTGTTCTAGTATGTGTAGTATGTGTTTAAATAATTATGTTCAGTTGACCCTTTAGAGGCGCACTAAGAAATCTTTTGGCAATATTTCAACTCTAAGGGTTGTTTTTAAGGGTTTAAAGTTCGTCTTTTAGCATGTATATTCTTCTTCTTCCAATCTCTCAATTATAATTGAAATTTCCATATCATATGTTACTATAGAGCTATAATCTAGATAGAGTACCTATTCGAAACAGTTGTTAGCTGGCAACTAAATTAATAATTTTGTCAGGTTGGCATTAAGTTGAGTTGACTTTGTTAGGTTGGCACCAAGTTGAAGATTTAAATGCATTTATCACGGAAAAATTGATTGGGCACTGCTACTTCAATCCTGGGAATATTATATTACTAGCCGTCAGGCTCGCTTCGCTCGCCATATCCGTTTAGCCTGGACCCCCGACTGGATTGTCCTAACATGATAAAAATGCAGGCGAGCGAAGCGAGCCTGCTAATCTTATTCTTGGACGATCCAGTCGGGGGTCCAGGGGGCGGAGCCCCCTTGCTAGACGGATATGGCGAGCGAAGCGAGCCTGACGGCTAGTATCACTATATATATCATCTACTTTGAAGATAGTATCAATCAGACTATAGAATTACTCATAATCAATCAGCTAAGAAGTGAAATAATTGCATACATTACACAGATGTCTGGCCGTATCTATTTCTATAAGGTAGGGTTCCAATATATTTTATGATGCGTGCCCATCAGTATCAATATTCTCACATTTGAAAAACAAATTGAATAGATGATTGGAAATAAAATAAAAAATGATAAAATGAACTGAATAATGCAGAAGAAATTATAATATTCTTGATTGAAAAAAAATGATTTTAAAATAGTTGAGAAATATTTTTATCAGATGGAAAGATTATCAAGAAACTGTATGAATCATACTATATGAGATACAAATTCAAACGTGAACTGAGTTTATTAACATATGTGAGTTTTTGATCTTGGAGAAAACAAATAAAAGTTTTTAAGAGAAAATTATGATTCAAATAGAACAGGTGAAATCAGATACTTGTGGTCCTTGAATCAGATACTTGTGGTCAGTTATATGTCCTTATTCCAGTGAGGAATTCTTTTTGCATTATGGAATGCAAAGATTGACGACTTAGATTATAATTGACAAATCCTTATACCCCTTTCATAGGTGGTCAGTGGGATGAAAAAAATGAAATGAAAAATGTGGATGAGAAAACTGCGCGAGGTCTACTGTTCTCAGAACTACTAGTATTTTGTCGATTAATTATATTTCCACATTCTTGAAAAATGATCTGGCAACGTTGCAGAGCTAGAAAAGGATAGCATTATCAGCTTGGTGGAATGTTAAACAAGGATGGCAACACCAATGTTAATCAAATACTGCCATTTTATCGTGGACCTGACTACAGGAGGTAGAAAGTAAAATAAGGGAAATAAGAACGTCGGAAGGGTTGGTGAAAAACAGGTTCCATGTCGGAAGCATGTCGGCTCCACCCTCTTATGTAATGCATGCAATCAGATGTGACCTGACACACAGAAGCGAGGAACCGCAGTATAAGAACTACTGCTACAGATAAGGTGGTGCAGAATATTAATGAAAATGACCAAAATGGCCGCACAAATTAGATTTGTAATCTCCCGTTTGCGATCTTTGCAAATTACGGTTAGGGCCTATAGAGAGGTCCACGTTATAATGGCAGTGAAGAAAGATAGGAGAACAGCATTGCCTATTCTCTGCATTGCCATATGTTGATATTCATGTTTTGATGTCAGCATGATAGTGAGGTGTACGTTATTATAGCAGTGGATTGATTGATTGATTGAGTACTTTATTTATGTAGATTACAATATATACTGGCTTATACACTTATATACAACAGCTTACAATACAGCAAAATTATAGATGAATTTACATAATATAGACTAAGAAAATAATTATTGAACTGTATATGATATGAAAAAGTAATTTGTAATATAATAACTATAGATAATTTTATTGTTGTGCATCTACATAAATTGGCGGAGCTTTGGACATATCAATGTCCATTCTTCGGAAAGAATATTAAAAATATCCTCCCCACTAACTCTCTACCAAAAGTGGAGGAAGATGGGAGAGCATCATTGCCGATTCGCTGCCTTCTACGATAGCTGATACCAGTATATCTGATGTAATATTAACTACGGTCCATCCTTGTTTAAAATAATCAATAACTTAATTTTATTGATTGAGGAATATAATATATTTTCCAATAGTTAAAAGATAGATTTCCGTGATTCAGATAGAATATTTGGTTAATTAATTATATTTCTACATTGTGAAAAAGATCTAGAAACGTTGTGGAGCTAGAGAAGGATAGCGCTATCTGCTTTGTCGAATGACAGACAAGGATAGCAACACCACTGATAATCAAGCACTGTCATAGCGTGGACCTCACCATAGTGGTTTTTATTTTTCTCTCACTCCTTCTTTGTCTTTTTATTTCTGTTCTATTTCGTTTTCTTTCTGCTGCTTCTTCTCATTTTCTCACTCACTCTCTCTCGCTCTCTCTCTCTCTCTCTCTCTCTCTTGAAGAATGGACATTGATATGTCCAAAGCTCCGCCAATTTATGTAGATGCATAACAATATAATTATCTATAGTTATTATATTACAAATCGCTTTTTCATATCATATTTATACAGTTCAATAATTATTTTCTTAGTCTATATTATGTAAATTCATCTACAATTTTGCTGTATTGTAAGTTATTGTATATAAGTGTATAAACCAGTATATTATATTGTAATCTACATAAATAAAGTACTCAATCAATCATTCAATCAATCTCTCCAGTTTCCCCTCCTTGAATTCTTTATCCCGTCCTCCACTACTTCTTCCATCTCTCTTATTTATTTTCAATTTAATGCTTAATGGTTGATTCTCTTTCCGCATTAACTTCTCTCCTTTACGCTCCTCTATCTCCTCATATTCTTCTCTACTTCTTCTCCTTCTTAGAGAGTGAATTTGTAGCTTTTGTTAGTGAGAAAGCCCTTACTTATCTTCTCCTTCTTTCTAGCTGCTTTCAAACTCTCATTTTTGCTGCTTCTTCTTCAAGTTATTCGCTATTTTCATTTTGTTTACGTTGCTCTTTTACTCTTCCTCTTCTCATCCTTCTTCCTCCTTCTCATTTTTCATCCTTCCTCTCCATTCTTCCTCATCTTTGTCCTATGGTGAGGTCCACGTTATAATGGCAGTGTTTGATCACCAAACACCAAACCTATAGTGTATTGCTATCCAAACACTAATCCTTTTACAGATGGAATTAAAAAGAGAATGCATTTATTCAAATGCTAATTAATATATAATTATTATTTTAACGAAAATCCTGGATAAATGCTGTAAATCACCCCGGAGACTTCTGCTACTGCAGACATTGTCAGTTTGGTGTAAGGGTAAGCATTCCTGACTGGCAATAATGGGAGGTACCGTGTTCGATTCCCGGGCTGGCAACTAATTTTTGGATAGTAGTTCTCATCGAATTTCCATCTAGCTGTTAACCCTGTTGTCAATGTCTGCAGTAGCAGAAGTCTTCGGGGTGATTTACAGCATTTATTCAGGATTTTCTTTAAAATAATAATTATATATTAATTAGCATTTGATTAAATGCATTCTCTATTTAATTCCATCTGTAACTGGTTGGCTTTGTATAAAATGAGCGCTGCTATCCAGAGATTGTCAGTTTGGTGTAAGGGTAAGCATTCCTGACTGGCAATTGGGAGGTACCGGGCTCGATTCCCGGGCTGGCAACTAATTTTTGGATAGTAGTTCTCATCGAATTTCCATCTAGCTGTTAACCCTGTTGTCAATGTCTGCAGTAGTAGAAGTCTTCGGGGTGATTTACACCATTTATTCAGGATTTTCGTTAAAATAATAATTACTAATCCTTTTATTACCTTATCTTGGACTTTGTTACCTATAAATTTGGAAGAAAAATAGCACAATTACTATCTTATTATCTTATCTTTCAATGTAATTACATTATTGTTATTTTCATTGTAAACAAATATATAAATATATGTATCCTTGTCCATCATTCAACAAAACGGATAGCGCTATCTCCTACTCGCTTTGCACTGTTGCCAGTTCGTCTTTCAACAATGTAGAATTAATGATCAATTAACAGAAAATTCAATCTCAATCATGGAAATTTATTATGAAATTATAGAAAAATAAAATACCTTGCTCAATAAAATGAAATTGATTATTTTAAACGAGAATGAAACGTTAATATTACATCAATAAACCTTTATCAGCTACCGTCTATAGAAGGCAATAGAAAAGACAGAGGATCGGCAACGTTGTACTCCTATCCTTCTTCACTGCCATTATAACGTGGAACTTACCACAGCTAGTTTTATGAACAAAAGTGGGAACATCTGGAAAGGTTTTTGAACTTAAATATTAGAATAAAATTGTCAAAATCAAGGAAAACCTATCTACATCTAAGTTCAAAAATCTTACAAGTTATTGTAGCATAATACTATGTTGTACCAGCAGTTGATAACACAGATCTAAGATCCTTTTTATTATGCGTTCCCTCTTCCACACACAGGCTTTGCCTTTGTGGAGAGTTTTCATGAAGTTCTTTTATAGTTATTTGTGCAACTAGTGCGCAAAGTGACAGTTTGCTGCACTGAAAGAAACGTTTACACACGAGCCGTAGGCGAGTGCGGAATGATGGATTCTTGAGTGCAGCAAACGAACTTTGCGCACGTATTTCACATTAAATTTTTCCTACAGTTACCATTGAATATGAAAAGTGAGTAATTATGGGTAAAATTCTCTGAAATCCATCAAATGTTTTTCTGTGTAATTTTATTATTAATAAAAACCTCAACTTATTTAAAATTGAATAATAATAATTGAATTATAATGATTAGTAATTCAATTGAAAATTTATCTGACTGCTTGAAGGTGGTTTATCTTATGTAAGCATTGAAATAACTATAATCAAGGCACATAATGGCAAGACAATGCTGTTCTCCACTGCCATTATAACGTGGGCCTCACTATGAGTATTACCAACTTAATTTTGATTTTGCTGCACTGGTGCTCCATATAACCTACTAACTATTTTTCGTTGTCATGCTGCAAATCTGGAGTACGCAAAGTACTCATTTTGCGCACTAACGCGGAAAAGTGATTCTTTGCGGCCTGCAATCAGTGCAGAAATGGTCACTTTTCAAGGTATATGTAGGAAATAGTATATTTCGCACCTGGGGCCGAAAATGAGACTTTTCTGGCTCGAAATCGGTTTTCAAGTCCGAGGCCGTAGGCCGAGGACTAGGAAAGATTGAGAGCCGGAAAAACATTCTTGCCCATGGTGAGAACGTTATTTTTTGCCACACAGAAAAATAAACAATATATATATATGAGAATAATTGTCTATTATAAGCACTTCCGAAAGCAAAAGTGGAAGGTCATGGCTCTAGCAAATCTCAGGTAATCTGAATATCAAGAAATTGTCCAAGTATTTTTATTTTTTATTCTGATTTGTCTAAAAGATTATGTCAATTATGTAAGAGGTTGAGTTTATACTTTTTATTCTTCCAAATGACAATAAGATGATATTATTATAAATGTTTTAATTATTGAATGATAAACACAAATAATGAAAAGTTTTTGATCAGCTGTTTTAGCACACTTGAAATTTGGCCAATCTGAATGTCAACGGAAGTTTGGGTTAGAAGTTCTATCCTACTCTGAAAATCGAATTATTTGAATAGTTTATAATATATATATTATCTGTATTTTATTCATCCAAATAAAATGATAGTATATTATTGCAGGATACTTTATTGAATTCTAGAAGCATAAAATGATTCCGTTTAGCCACCATGTTCCATGATAAACGATGTAACTAGGAGGTTTGAGGTTAGATTCTATTATACTCTGAAAATTGAATTTGAATAGTTTATAATATCTCATTTGTATTTCATTCATCCAAATAAAATGATAGTATCTTATTGCAAAAACTTTATTCAATTCTAGAAGCATAAACTGATTCCGTTTCATAAACTATTTTGTAAACACGTTCACATCAAATCAGAATCAGCTGACTTCAAGGTTATTTTACAGACCTAGGGCCGTAAAAATTTTACCGGCCTGGTCAGAAAACAATCACTTTCGGCCTCCATATGACGCACGTAAACCAGCTCATTACATCCAAGTGGGGCGAAAAATATAATGTTGTATTTTCTGTACCTACGATATAATAGCAATTAGATTTAGTTATAATGATGAATTATTATTTAAGTTTAACTGAAAGTCTTATTTATGGTTGTTTGGTTGCAGAAGATGTAACGTTGTTGTATGAATTTTTGTACCCTGAAATCATGTATAATAAAAACCAACTTGATTTGATTTGAATTGTCTGTGTTGATAGAGCTTTTTACCTCGTCACTATAGAAGGAGCACTTCTTTCATTTAAAACGGTCAGTATTCCCGATATATAACTTCAATGCGTCCCATCCATCCAATACTGAAGGCCTGGAGTGGGTGACATCATGGTCCACTTTACAACAAAACGAGGCACGGATTTCCAGCGATTTTCCACGCACACTGCAAAGAATGAACTGATTTCCCGTTCGGGAAAATGGAGGAACACTTTTCAAAGGTCGACAAACCATAAACTGCAAAACGTTACAATGGCCTTCATTCGATTATGGCATCACAGTACTGGTTGTTTGGTTGTTCTAACACTTGACGTGTCATATACAGCCAAGCTTTGCTTGATTCTGTAGTGTTATATGACGAAAATTTAACTAAACTCTATTACTTTCAAAGGTTTTCAGCGTTGAGCCATAGCTAAAATTAATACAGCATAAGAAGATATCCCATGGTATAGGCGTTTGAAGATATTTTTTGTGTAGTTGAGAAGTTGATATTGTGGTAATTATTCATATTGAATGAAAAAGACTAAGAAATTGTCAAGAAACCACTGATTTTTTCAGTGGTTTTTTGACAATTTCTTAGTCTTTTTCATTCAGTTTGAAGATATCCCATGGTATAGGCGTTTGAAGATATCCCATGGTATAGGTGTTTATGTTCAAATTTTCAATGTTATCTCAAGCCGATAGTCCTAGAAGTTATTTTTCATGAAGCTATGGTGATGCTGGTAGTCTCTTATACTGTGCCGGTCTTACACTCTCATCCGGTCAAAACAGTAATAATAGACAGTAGTCGACAGTAATCGGATTGAGTTAACCAAAAAAAAAGAAGGCAGTGAAGAGGAAGATGGATAGGAATGTAGACGTGGATTGATTGATTGATTGATTGAGTACTTTATTTATGTAGATTGCAATATATACTGGCTTATACACTTATATACAATAGCTTACAATACAGCAAAGTTATAGATGAATTTACAAAATATAAATTAAGAAAATAATTATTGAGCTGTATATTATATGAAAAAGAACAATTTGTAATATAATAACTATAGATAATTATATTGTTATGCATCTACATAAATTGGCGGAGCTTTGGACATATCAATGTCCATTCTTCGGAAAGAATATTCGAAGTATTCTTCCCACTAACTCTCTACCAAAATAGAGAGAAGAAGAAGAGAGAGAAGGAGAAGGAGAAGAAGAAAAAGAAGAAGAATAAAGAGGAGAAGAAGAAGAAGAAGAAGAAGAAGAAGAAGGAGAAGAAGAGGAAGAAGAAGAAGAAGAAGAAGAAGAAGAAGAAGAAGAAGAAGAAGAAGAAGAAGAAGAAGAAGAAGAGAAGAAGAAGAAGTAGGAGAAGAAGAAGATGGAAAGAGATATAGAGAAGAAGAACAGGAAGGAGAAAGAAGAAGATATGAAGAGAAGAACAGGACAAACTAAGGGGTTGTAGTTTGTAGTAAAACAAAAATCTGGTGTAGCGCACTCACTCAACTTTCCTTGCAGAGTTTTCGGAAATATAATTCTAAATTGATCAGCTGACGAGATCAATTCTGCTATCTATTCCAGTGGATGATTTGATAGGATAAACAGCTGCCTCTCTCATTAAGTTTGCATTTGAATAATCACATATTCTCGAGTTTTGAGCTTATTTTCAATAATTTTAGGTGAAAATGCTGCTGCACATTGATTAGAGATTTTCATGTTCAATCATTTCCACTAGAAACTTTTGGTTTAAATTGTATCTGAAGCATGATAATTTGAAATCTGAAATCAAACTTTGCATAGATGGGGCGGTGCTCCTGAAATTCATACAGATATGGGACTAGTGCCATATGATAGAGCTTATCAATGACTATTCTAGGTATGAATTTGATTGAAATCGTTGGAGCCGTTTTCGAGAAAATTGCGAAAAATCCTGTTTTTGACAACATTTTCGCCAAGCACTGTTGAAGAATGAGGAGGTGAAATAGATGAACAACAGAAAGAAGACTAGGGAGGATGAGAAAGAGGAAGAGGAGGAGGAGGAGGAGGAGGAGGAGGAGGAGAAAGAGAAGAAGAAGGAGGAGGAGGAGGAGGAGGAGGAGGAGGAGGAGGAGGAGAAAGAGGAGAAGAAGAAGAAGAGGAAGAAGAAGAAGAAGAAGAAGAAGAAGAAGAAGAAGAACAAGAACAAGAACAAGAACAAGAACAAGAAGAACAAGGATGGTCATCTTTCTTGATCAATTCTCATAAGAAAATAGTGTAAAATAGTTATTTGTATATCTAGAGTGAAAAGTGCTGTTTTTTCTCCCTGAGGGAAAAGTTTGAAGCCCGAGGCGAAGCCGAGGGCAACAATTTTCCTGAGGGAGAAAAAACATTTTTCACTCGTGATATACACAACATTTTTCCTCCACCTACATTTTTATAAAAACTGCTAATAAAATAATTTTTAAAAACGTATGTGACCAAACAATGTGTTACAACATAATCTAAAAAGTAAACAGAAACAGCTGGCTTGTAATCACAGTTCTCCTCCGACAGCACTATCTGTCGGCTAAAGTTGTAACAACAATGACAGCCAAAACTACAGCTATGATGAAGTTCCCGTTTCAAATTTGATTAGTTAATAAGTAATATTCGTTGGCTAATATTTTGAATAACATGGAATAAAAGAAAAAATATACATTTTTTTAGTATGTGATATGAAGTTTGTAATAATAATTTCAGCATACAAACATAAATTTTATATATCGATCAAATGTCTGGTTGAGGTATTGAATTTAGTTGGTTTAATGACTACTCTATATGCTTCCTCATCTGAGCTTAGACCTTCTGACCTATTCCAAATGTACGTTTTTAAAATAGAGATGCTTCCCATGTATTTAAATGGAGTCACTTTTACTCCCTAGGGAGTTTTTTCTTTTTTTAGTACCGAGAGCGAAAAAGTGACACTTTAGTATCATGTTTCAGGGAGTAAAGTAAGTACTTTTGACAGTAGGTGGAGGAAAATATATATATATATTATTTATTTTGATTCTGGTAAGATGAATGAGTTCACATAATTTCTCTTAATCAATTATATTCCTTGAGAACTTGCTGCCTTGACGACAAAGGAGAAAAAGAAGAAGAAGAAGAAGAAGAAGAAGAAGAAGAAGAAGAAGAAGAAGAAGAAGAAGAAGAAGAAGAAGAAGAAGAAGAAGAAGAAGTAGGAGAAGAAGAGGAGAAGGAGGAGGAGAAGAATATGATGAGAAGAAGAAGGAGGTGGAAGAAGAAGACGGTGAAATAAAGGAGAGTGAGGACTGTAATATAAGAGACCCGATAAAATAGAGATGTAAGGAGAATATTGAACCATGAGACGACAAAACGAGAGGAGAAGAAGAAAAAGATACGACTGAAGTAGAGAATTTTTGGTTGCGATTCTAGTTTGGCTTTGGCTGGCTTGAAAAGGCGCGCGCAACATTCAAAATGAGGGAAGATGACAACAACGTTGTTATATTATGACAAACGGGCCCGTGCAACGCACACAGCATTACCATTATTATTTGAGGGCAACTCACTGCTCTATTTTAGGGGCAGGGGGTGAATTTGGGGTGTTTCTGCCCCCCAAACGACGGCTGGATGAAGCAGCTTTGCTTCATTCTGACAAGTGGAGGGGAAAGGGTGATTTAAAGGGTTGGAGGGTGGAAGCAAATGTAAGGACTGGAGGGAGGGTGGAATTTAAGGTACCCCTGCAGGATCTGTTGATAAGATCTGCACACGAGAAAATATGGTCTACTGTTTTATTGAGTTGAGGTACGGGGGTGGGGGGTGCTTCTCATATTTTGTTGTAAAATATAACGAGATTCACGCTATGAAGTCACTGCAAATGATAGTCTACAGGGTTGCCAATTTTCATATTTCCAACGGCTTCCCTATACTGAATATAAATTATATTCAAATATATTAATTGCACATTTATGTTTATAATTAACTAGCAGGTAACCCGTGCTTCGCAAGGGTCTATTTTAAAACTTGACGTAATGAAATCCAGAAGAATTGAAAATAGGCCTATAAGAATCCTCGGTTGATTAAGAATTTATAAGCTGCATTTCAAGTAAATCAGTCCAGTAGTTCAGACGTGATGATGCGTCAAACATAATTTCCCTATCCTCTACACGTGTATACGTCTTTAAGCCAGTTCTTTCCTCCATTATAGTATAGAAGATGATAGATAGATGGATATATCATCCATTCATCTATCATCTTCTATACTATAATAAAGGAAATGAATGAGAATAAATTTTGAAAGGTTTGAGATATCAAAGTGCGGTTTTCACCATACCTTTTCTCTGGAAATCCTATTATATGACCACCTTTCAATTAAAAAAAGAAGTTGAATTCAAAGTGGTGGTTCCAAAATGGCGGAAAAAATTTGGGTGTGACGAAAAACCTGTTTTTATCATTCGAAAAGGATCCCTAATCTTACCTATCTTCTAATTACCCTTTTAAGAGAAATGTTCCGAACTGAAAACTTGATGTAATCAAATATTGAAGAATTTAAAATAGGTTTGTAACCATCCCCGGTTAAGCAAGAATCTATATGCAAAATTCAAGTTAATCAGTCCAGTAGTTCAGACGTGATGATGCGTCAAACATAATTTTCCTATACTACTTTACACCTGTATACCTGTATAATAATATTTTTTAATTCCACCATATGATTTGGTGATTTTTTTATGAAATCGTATGTACTAATAATGAATTTTGAACATTAAATTATGAAAAATCTAGAAGGAAAGTTGAAATTTGGGCTTCCAGGTGCACGAGATTGAAATTTTTAGAATCTATGTTCAAAATTTGGAGATCTAAATCATTCCCGTTTTTCCAGTATGCAATCCACAAGTTGACATGTTTTGATGCGAACAAACGAACACACGAACAAACACAACCCTACTCTCTCTTATTATATAGATAATAATACTCTTGAGCTGAGTTTGCTTAATTATATAGTGAGGTCCACGTTATAACGGCAGTGTTGGTTCAACAATGGTATTGCTATCCTTGTCTATCAATCAACAAAGCGGATAGCGCTATCTCTTTCTCGCTTTGTTCTGTAGTAAAATCGTCTTTTAACAATGTAGAGTTAATGATTGATGAACAAAATATTTTTTCTCAATTATGACATTATTGAAAAATAAAATTTCTTCCTTAATTGACCGAGCGAAGTTAGGTCTAAGATTCAAGTCGACGGTTTGGCATTTCCCTAATGTTTAAATGTTTATATGTTGCGCATTTACGGCGAAACGCGGTAATAGATTTTCATGAAATTTGACAGGTATGTTCCTCTTTAAATTGCGCGTCTACGTGGTTTTTGGAAATTTTACATTTCAAGGATAATATAAAAGGGAAAAAAGCCTTAGAGTAAAAATCAGGCTATAGAATATTATTCATCATAAATCAGCTGTTTAGTGGACTATAATACTACCCGTTCAAAAACATCGAACATCTTGAAAATGTATCTTTCCATCAACGTTGCAGACAGTTGCAGCCAGACCTGATAACAGCGCTCACACTCACATTCCGGGACGAAACGTCACGGTACGATAGGGCAGAAAACTCTATGTTTATTTAGGAGTTTTTCTAGACATTTTAAATTGATAAAATTTTTTTTTTTTGAGAAAATATAACAACAGATCAATGTTACTTACTGAGCGCGAGGTCTACTGTTCACAGAACTTCTAGTATATAATTGATCTAAAGCTACCGTCTATAGAAGGCATTGACAAGACAGAGGATCGGCAACGTTTATCTTCCATCTTTCTCTACTGCCACTATAACGTGGACCTCACTATCATATTGTCAGTACCCTGTCAATAAGTAAGCTTTGAATCTGTGCCCAATATCAGATATTCTCTCTCAATTTAATTAATTAAATTTCTATTAAATAATTAAATCTCAATTTTTGGTAGAGAGTTAGTGGGGAGGATATTTTTAATATTCTTCCCAAAGAATGGACATTGATATGTCCAAAGCTCCGCCAATTTATGTAGATGCATAACAATATGATTATTATCTATAGTTATTATATTACAAATTGCTTTTTCATATCATATACAGTTCAATAGTTATTTTCTTAGTCTATATTATGTAAATTCATCTATAATTTTGCTGTATTGTAAGCTATTGTAAGCTATTGTATATAAGTGTATAAGCCAGTCAGTATATATTGTAATCTACATAAATAAAGTACTCAATCAATCAATCAATTTAAATACCGAATATTCCAAATCATATTTTGGAACAGAAACTTTCAGTGCCTGTTGCACAAAAGCCGGTTAAATTTTAACCATGATTAACTTCACGAGAACTAATCAGTAATGGCGTTTTTGAAAAGACGACTTCTCTGATTGGTTCTCATGGTATTAATCACGTTTAAAATTTAACCGGATTTTGTGCAACCTGCACTCGAAGTTCTATCATACTTGAAATACACTCAATTTTCTTGTAAATATTTCCCCAATACTTCGTTTTCAGCACGTTTGAAACGCGGCGTTTGAACATGCTATGGTCAAAATATGATTATCGTTAAGTGAGTACTGAAACGTTGCGTTGTAAATTAAAACGCTTACGTGGCAGAAGTATTTAAAAAGGTGCTTATGGAGAAACAAAAACTACTATAAATGCTAATAAAAAGCTGACTCATGTATTTTGAAAAGCTGCTAATAAAGAATAAAAAGACTTGTACAAATGCTTATAAAACTACTATAAATTATCTGTAAACTGATAAGAAGTGTTTGGTGCTACAGCATTGGTTAAATGGAAAGTGTTAGTGTTATTTATTAGGATTGCTGTCAGTTTATAGTGAAGCTTAGTATAGCACCACTTGTTAATTGTGGGTGATTTTTTTTTTGCTGTGATTTTATCTGACTTGGATTGTGTGCACCTCTGGTTGATGGATCGTTCTATGTCGTGACGATGAAAAGCCCGGGAAAGCTGGGAAACCCCGTGGAAAACCGCTTTCTCACCCTCGGCCTTCTTTTGAAAAAGAGGCCTTCACTTCAAATTTTCTCGCTTCTATTACCTCTCATCTTCTCCTAATTCTTCTCCACTTCCTCCTTCTCCTTCTCCTAATTCTTCTCCACTTCCTCCTTCTCCTTCTCCCAGTTCAACTTCCTCTTATTTTCCTCCACCTTCTTCCCCTTCTTTTTTCCTCCTCCTCCTCTTTCCCTCCTTCTCCAACCCTCTCATCTCCCTCTTCCTCCTCCTTCTTCTTCTTCTCTTCCTTCTCTTCCTCCTCCATCTTCTTCTTCTTCTCTTTCTTCTCCTCATTCTCCTCTTTCTTCAATCTATTTCTACTCCTAATTCTCCTTCTTTTGCTACTTAAACTCCTTCTTCTCTTTCTCATACTCCTTCTCCTCCTTTTCCTCTCTCTTCAATCTTCCTTCTCCTCCATCTTCTCTTTCTTCTCTACCTTCTCCTTCTTCTCCTTTTCCTCCTCCTTCTCCTCTCTCTCTCTCTCTCTCCATACTTCCTTCTCATCCTTCTCAGCCATCTCCTCTTTCTTCTCATTATCAATCTTCTCCTCCTTCTCCTCCTTCTTCTCGTTGATTTTTATCTACTTCGTTACTTACAAAAATTGAATGTATTTCAATATTGTCATGGATGATTATCTTTTAAGACTAACTTTATGTTATCTGAATAAATCTAATCTAAACTAATCTCTTCTGTTCCTACATCACCGTACTTTTTTCTTCTCTCCTTCTTCTTCTCCTTCCCCTACTTCTCATTCTTCTCCAAATAGAACAATGTAATGTAAAGAACAATCTACTTGGTGAAGATAATAAATGACTGCAAATTTTGTGAAGTGAACAACTATAAGACTTGACCTATTTCGGACTATGTGTAACCTTATCTAAATTTGGGAGAGGAATAGCACAAGGCTACCTTATTTTTTCTCTCCCTATCATTTTAATGATGTACTAATTGTATGAATCAATAAAGAATCAATCGTTATACACATCGACTTTTATCTACATATTATCATTAGCCTACTCTGTGAAATCGATAGTGTATTCTAATAGTAATTTTAATTATTTTCCAATGCAGCTTGCATTGTGACACGAATTAATTTAATTTTCACTGTCGCTACATCTCCTTCTTCTTTCTCTCCTCTTTTTTATTCTCTTCCTTCTTATCCTTATTATTATTATTATCTTTATCATATTTTAAATTGATTAATAGTGATGCGGAACTGTTAACTAATTATTTATCTCCTAAGTTTGATTTAATTTTATATTGTCAATTTTTGTAGATGTTACCATAGGCAACAGCCTTGATAACAATTGAATGAATTAATGAATGACAAACAAAATACAAAAAAGCTTTACAAAAAATAAATATAAGTATATGCTACTGCACTTAAACCAAGATACATTCATTTATTTATTCAGATATAATAACGAAATGATATCCTTTATATTATAAATAATGGCTGAAGTATGACAGTCGTAAGGCCCATTGACGGCTTAAATGATATATTCAGGCGGTGGGACCTTCCCGCAAGGGACTCCCCACCAGCAAAAGCCATACGAATTTACTTTTTTTTATAAATAATAGAACACTTATTGAAATGGGCTGCTTTTAAATTAATAAAACAAAATAAAACTTGTAGCACCCTTTATTTATTAAAAAACTTAAAATAGTTGAACAACTAGTTTCGGTTCTAAAACCATCTTCAGTTCTAAAATAATAAATAATTCAATAACTGTTTACTAATTGATATAAAACTGACATATGTTTAAATTCATATGACTAATTATTTATGGTAAAAGTTATTAAATTTTTAAATATTCAAAAATTTTCAAGTTGAATATTCAAGTTTTATTTTGTTTTATAAATAATAGTTATAAAATGAAGAATTATCAATAGATATATCTTATCTTATCTTATCTTATCTTATCCTATCCTTCTTTGTACCAAAAATCTCTTCACAGTAATTTTCCACACTTTCCACCCACCTAAAGAAAAACCTACTATCTCAGCATATAGTTGTTTTTTAAGTAGCATTGGTTCTTATGCGAGTGTTCACACATGAATGGAGATCCAATGTGTGAAAACTCCCATAAGAATCAATGGTAATCTCCTCTTTTGAACAGAACAGGAATTCTCTGGAAAGCATGGCTTAATACCAGCTAGAAGTTGTCTCGTGCAGGGAAAGATTGATGGAAGTATGCGTTTTTTTCTGTAGTGTTACGTTCAATACCTTTCCTTAAGACTAAAGGATTTTCTTGAGGTTGAAATGGGTGCTGATGAAGAAGGAAAGACATTTTTTTACTTTCCTTGCCCTTTTACCATAGGTAAGGAAAGTATTGCTTTCCGAAAAAAATCAAGGTACCCTAATTTCTGAATATTTCTATACGTTTCAAGGTCCCCTGAGTTCAAAAAAGTGGTTTTTGGGTATTGGTCTGTATGTGTGTGTATGTGTGTGTGTGTGTGTGTGTGGTGTGTGTGTGTGGTGTGTGTGTGTGTGTGTGTGTGTGTGTTGTGTTGTGTGTGTGTGTGTGTGTTGTGTGTGTGTGTGTGTTGTGTGGTGTGTGTGTGTGTGTGTGTGTGGTGTGTGTGTGTGGTGTGTGGTGTGTGTGTGTGTGTGTGTGTGTGTGGTGTGGTGTGTGTGTGTGTGTGTGTGTGGTGTGTGTGTGGTGTGTGTGGTGTGTGTGTGTGTGTGTGTGAGTGTATGTGCGTCTGTGTACACGATATCTCATCTCCCAATCATCTCCCAATTAACGGAATGACTTGAAATTCGGAACTTAAGTTGTCAAAAACAGGGTTTTTCGTGGTTTTCTCGAAAACGGCTCCAACGATTTCCATTAAATTTATACGTAGAATAGTCATTCATAAAATCTATCAACTGTCACGAGTCCCATATCTGTAAAAATTTTCAGGAGCACCGCCCCATCTATGCAAATTTGATTTTAGATTCCCAATTATCAGGCTTCAGATACAATTGAATCAAAAAAATTGAGTGGAAAAGATTGACCATTAAAATCTCAGTAACATTCTTAGCAAAAATTGAAAATAAGCTCGAAATTCGAGAAAATGTGATTATCCAATTGCAAACTGTTGGCAACTGTTAATTCTATCAAATTAATCATTCACTATGAAGAGATTCACTATGACCTCGTATGTCTCCAGCGTTATTGTCCTGTCACCAGCTGGCTCAGATCTTTGTTTATGAGTAGACTTGAGATGCGCGGGAACACTAGCGTCAGGTGATTTTCATAACGGCATGAAAGTTGTGTGAGTGCGCCACAGCAGATTTTTTTTCCTTAGAAACATTGAAAACTATTGTAGATCTGAATGAGATGTTGAAGAAATACATCTATTAAACATCCATAATGAAGGGAAAAATTGGCTAATACACGTACGGGGCTAGGAAATTCACGAATGACGCATCATCACGTCTGGACTGATTAACTATAGTGAGGTCCACGTTATAATGGCAGTGTTTGATCAGCAATGGTTTTGCTATCCTTGTCTATCATTCAACAAAGCGGATAGCGCTATCTCTTTCTCGCTTTGCTCTGTTGCAAGATCGTCTTTCAACAATGTACAAAATTGATAATTAATTAACAAAATATTTCATCTTAATTATGAAATTATTAAATAATATTATTTATAGTTCTATAAGATATAATTTATTATTTTAAACGAGAATGAACAGTTGATATTACATCAATAAACCTGTATCAGCTATCATAGAAGGCATTGACAATACAGAAGATCGGCGACGTTGTTTTCCTATCTTTCTTAACGTGGACCACACTATACGTTTTTTTCCTATTTTGCTTTTGTAACCAGAAAACTAATCACAATTCTCAATTAAAGTGAAGTCTTAAGGTTCATTAGAACTGAAGGCTTAGAGCTCTGGGATCTTCCAGCTTTCATCAGGCTAATTGATAAACTTCTAAGCTGGGGATTCGAAAAAGAGTCGGTAAGTTCAACTTAACTGAAACTTTTGAACCCCACTCTAGTTTTTGGCTTGTCTTATACTTTGAAAGTTACTTTAACTGTTAATTAATAGGAAAAACACACAATGCATGCATTAAATAAGCTCTGAGAATATGCATAGTTTGGATGTAATACACTAGAACCCGGTTGCACAAAAGTCGGTTATATTTTAATCGTGATTAATCTCAAGGCAAGAGAAGTAGGCCTGGAAATTAATATGCAGAAAACTAAAGTGATGGTTATGTCCAGGAGGCCAGTGAATGATGGAACACAGATACAGTTATCAGGTAGAACCTTTGAGAAAGTGAAATCATTCAAGTATTTGGGCACCCTAATAACGGAAGAGAATAATGTAGCGGAAGAAGTGGATGCTAGAATAATGTCCGGAAATAGGGTGTATTTCGCCCTGCAAAATATCCTGAAGTCCAAAAATGTGTCAAAAAAGGCAAAATAAAAATTTACACAACAGTTTTAAAGACCAATAGTGACATATGGGGCCGAAGCTTGGACATTGACTACACGAGATGAAGGTCTGCTTCAGAGATGGGAAAGAAAGATTTTAAGAAGAATTTTGGAGCAATCAAGGAAAATGAAATATGGAGATAAGAACAAACGAGGAACTAGGAAGATTGTTCGAAGAGACCAGTATTTTATCTGTTGTGAAAAGTATGAGGCTGAGATGGGCTGGTCATGTGTGCAGAATGCCGGAAGGGAGGGTGCCAAGAATGGTGCTGGAAGGCAAACCCGGAGGAAGAAGATTACAAGGAAGACCAAGAAAGCGGTGGGTTGACGATGTGGAGGAGGATTTGCGAATACTGGGTGTAAGAAGATGGAGATGAACAGCAGAATGTCGAGAGGGGTGGAAGGATGTGGTTGTGAAGGCTAAGGCTCTGCATGGGCTGTAGTGCCAATAATGATGATGATGAATTTCATTAGAACCAATCAGAGAAGACCTTTCTAAACTCAATAGTATATCAATTAAGTTCAGTATGCTCAGTGTGCGTTATGAGTGCAATAATGGGATTTAGCTCCTGGTGCCCTCAAATATGTATATTTTCAAATAAATAAATGAATAATAAATAAAAAGACGGCTTCTCTGATTGGTTCTCTTGAAATTAATCAAGATTAAAATTCAACCGGCTTTTGTGCAACCGGCACAATGTGTGCATTATCAAAAGCTGCGCACAGACTTCTGCGCCACGAACACGCGCATTCGTCTTTTAATCAGTTGATTATATCTATATTTGTACAGAAACGGTGAGATACAGATATAATAATATAAATAATAAAACGCTTTACGGAGCACGGGTTACCTGCTGATCTACTAATATAATTTTTAATATCGGGGCACCAAGCTTCGCTCATTTTTTTTATTTATTGATAAACAGAACACAATTCTCTAAAATAATCGTGTTTATATATCACAGCTGGCTATACGTCATCTTATGAACTTCGGGGATGCGATATTTTGATTTTTCACATACTCACTTTTTTACTATCCACAGCTGTTTCAGCCAAGGATGAATTACCCTTTTAATGTCGTTCAGCGAGTTTTCCCAAGGATGAGACCTAGAGCAATCGAATCTTTATATCATAAACCTACTATATTCCAATTTTTTTGAAAATCGTTAGAGCCGTTTTCGAGATCCGTTAAACATAAATAACCAGATAAAAAATAGCCAGATATTAAAATAACCAAATATAAAAATAACCAAAAATAGAAAGAAAAAGAAAAATCTTAGTACCCTTATTGAAATATTTAATCACAACATTTTTCGGACATTGATGCTATTTACAAGTGATATGAAGTAAAAATGAAAATGGCATCAATGTCCGAAATATGTTGTGATTAAATAATTCAAAAAGGGTACTAAGATTTTCATTTTTCTTTCTATTTCTATAAAAGTAGCCCTATACAGAAAAGAGATAAAAATAACCAGATATATAAATACAGAAATTGCTCGCTCAATATTATATTGTATATCAGCTGTGTTAATAGTGAAGTTGTTTTTCTTTTCTGGCTCAAAATTTTGCAAAATTACTCAAAAAATTCCAATTGTAGAGATTTGAGTGGAATATTTTTTTTAATCAGTTTTTAAATATGAAAATTCAAAATTTTTAGTTTAGTCATTAGTTTTGAAGTGGAAATTGGACATTTTGAAGTGAAAGGTAAATCTTAACCTTATTCTTTTTTGAAACTTTTATTTGTAAAAATTTGGGAGAAGACAGTTTTGGGCTATGCCTGTTGTCTTCTCCCAATTATATTATATTTATTATAATTATGATTTGTAATTGTCAATTAAATAAATATAATAGTATTTTTGGGGTCGGTTTCCGAGCACGGGATTTAGACTTAAAGTTCCAGACTTTAAACAGCTGGAGTCAGAAAATTGGCTTTCCGAAACGGGGCTTAGTCGTAGTTTTTATTATAATCAAATACTGCCATTATAGCGTGAACCTCACTAGTTGCAGTAAACCATTGAAAACAATTGCTTATGAAGCACTGTTTACATCATTGAAACTTGGCGAAATGGTTCGGCTTGTATACTGCAATGCATACTAGTGGGGCTTCGTGATGGGGGGACTTTGGACTTAGCCTGAGTGGCGGGGACTTAGCTGCTGAGACCGCAGAATGCTTAGCAGGCCACTGCTTTGCACTTATTTTCGTCACGCCAGACTACTGCAGTGGAGTGTCGTTACATCAGAAAAGCTGCGTTTACATTGGACAAGTTACCTTCAAGATGAATATCTTTTGAAAAAATGAAATGTTTTACAAATATAATAATATAAATAGTTATTCCTGGACCAAAAATGCAGTGTGTGATTACATACCCTTAACTTTTGGACAACATTAACTTTCTATCAACATTTTTGGAGAGAAATAGTACAGGCTCAGCCTAGTTTTTCCTCCAATGTCATAATGAATTATCTATTTTATTCATAATCACAAATCATAATTAAAATATGATTGGGAGGAGACAACAGGCATAGCCCAAAACTGTCTTCTCCCAAATTTTTACAAATAAAAGTTTCAAAAAAGAATGATATTAGATTTCACTTTTCACTACAAAAAGTTCAATTAACTCTTCAAAACTAATAACTAGACTAAAAATCTTAAATTTTAATATTTAAAACTAATTAACAACAAAATATTTCACTCAAATCTCTAAAATTGAAAATGTTTGAGTAATTTTACAAAATTTATTATATATTCTATAATAATATATTATGATTATAGTGCTTTATACAATAAATAATAAGTTAAAAAAATAATAGATCGCTTTACGGTTATCTGCTAATATACTATAATGAGGTCCACGTTATTATGTTATAGCAATGGTATTGCTATCCTTGTCTATCATTCAACAAACGGATAGCGCTATCTCTTTCTCGCTTTGCTCTGTGGCTAGATCGTCTTTTAACAATGTAGAATGAATAAATAATTAAGAAAATATTACATTTTAATTATGAATATTCATTATGAAATTATTGAAAAATATAATTTCTTGCTTAATAGAATATAATTGATTATTTTAAACGAGAATGAACAGTTAATATTACATCAATAAACCTGTATCAGCTACCGTCTTCAGAAGGCATTCACAAGACAGAAGATCGGCAACGTTGTTCTCCCATTTTTCTCCACTGCCATTATAACGTGGACCTCACTATAGTATAATTTTTATTTTTAGGGCCGGTTTCCGAGCTCGGGATTCAGCTAAGCTCCAGACTTTAAACAGCTGGAGTCAGAAAATTGGCTTTCAAAAACGGGGCGTAGTCGTAGTCCATGTTGGAATTAAATTTCGAAAATTTAGGAAATTGAACACAAAATAAAATAAAGAGAAAATAGTGTAAAGTTTCAGCTATTCTGAATTATTCAGGAATGTTTCCTTAAGTCAAGGAAAAACGTTTCTAATTATAGAAATGAGAAAATAGAGATTGTAATAAAAACTGCGACTACGCCCCGTTTCGGAAAGCCAATTTTCTGACTCCAGCTGTTTAAAGTCTGGAGCTTAGCTAAATCTCGATCTCGGAAACCGGCTCTAAAAATAAAAATGAAATAAATTATACTATCTATATATATAAAAGCGAAATGGCACTCACTCACTGACTGACTCACTCACTCACTCACTCACTCACTCACTCGCATAACTAAAAATCTACCGGACTAAAAACGTTCAAATTTGGTAGGTATGTTCAGTTGGCCTTTAGAGGCGCACTAAGGAATATTTGGCAATATTTAACTCTAAGGGTTGTTTTTAAGGGTTTAAAGTTCGTCTTTTAGCATGTATATTCTTATTCTCCCAATCTCTTAATTATAATTGAAATTTCCATATCATATGTTACTATAGAACTATAGTCTAGTTAGAGTACCTCTTCGAAACAGTTGTTAACTGGCAACTAAATTAATAATTTTGTCAGGTTGGCATTAAGTTGAGTTGACTTTGTTAGGTTGGCACCAAGTTGAAGATTTAAATGCATTTATCGCGGAAAAATTGATTGGGCACTGCTACTTCAATCCTGGGAAATTACTAGCCGTCAGGCTCGCTTCGCTCGCCATATCCGTTTAGCCAGACGTTTAGTCTGGACCCCCGACTGGATTGTTCTAACATATGATAAAAATGCTCAAATGAAAAATGCAGGCGAGCGAAGCGAACCTGCTGATCTCATTCTCGGACGATCCAGTCGGGGGTCCAGGGGGCGGAGCCCCCTGGCTAGACGGATATGGCCAGCGAAGCGAGCCTGACGGCTAGTATTATATATATTATAAATAATATAAATTATACTATAGTGAGGTCCACGTTATAATGACAATGGGGAAAGATGGAAGAACAACGTTGCCGATCCTCTGTCTTGCCAATGCCTTCTGTAGACGGTAGCTGATACAGGTTTATTTATGTGATATTAACTGTTCATTTCGTTTAAATAATCAATATATTTTATTAGAAGAAAATCATATTTTCTTCATAGATTTTCTTGTGAGTGTTACAATACATCATGAATTCATGATGTCATCACTTTGCCAAATAAATTCTTACCAAAAACAGTCCACATCAATAAAAAAATAGTGAATTATTCCTGAAGTAACGCTTTTAAATACTGGCCAAGTTATGATAAGTTATGCGTCTCTCGTTTAAGAAAGAGCAAGCAAGCAATTTTTTCTCTCATCTCAGGAAAATAATAAAAAAGCAAGTCACTTTACTCCAGCTGAAGCTCATTGAGTGGAAAGTCGTTAGAATATTGCTTTTCCTTCTCATTCTCATTTGCTTCCTCCTTCTTCTCTTCATCCTCTTTCTCGTCATTCTCATCAGCTAGGAATAAGAAATGAGAAGATGAGAAGTGTGAAAGTTTGCTCACTTCTTCTCCTCTTTCACTTCTTCTACTCCTCCTCCTCCTCCTACTTCTCCTTCTCCTCCTCCTCCTCCTCCTCCTCCTCCTCCTCCTCCTTTCCTCATCCTCATCAGCTAGGAATAAGAAATGAGAAGATGAGAAGTGTGAGAGTTTGCTCACTTCTTCTCCTCTTTCACTTCTTCTCTTTCTACTCCTCCTCCTCCTCCTTTCCTCATCCTCATCAGCTAGGAATAAGAAATCAGAAGATGAGAAGTGTGAAAGTTTGCTCACTTCTTCTCCTCTTTCACTCTTTCTCCTTCTACTCCTCCTCCTCCTCCTCCTCCTCCTCCTCCACCTCCTTCTCCTTCTCCTCCTCCTCCCTTTTTCCTCCTCCTCCTCCACCACCTCCTTCTCCTCCTCCTCCTCCTCCTCCTCCTCCTCCTCTACCTCCCTCTCCTTCTCCTCCTCCACCTCCTCCTTTCCTCATCATCATCAGTTAGGAATAAGAAATGAGAAGATGAGAAGTGTGAAAGTTTGCTCACTTCTTCTCCTCTTTCACTCCTTCTCTTCTACCCTCCTCCTCCTCCACCACCTGCTTCTCCTCCTTTCCTCCTCCTCCTCGTTCTCTCCTCCTCCCTCCTCCTCCTCCTCCTCC